>NC_058131.1:53817480-53856354 GCF_016433145.1 Gracilinanus agilis
AGGAAGGAAGGAAGGAAGAAAAGGAAGGAAGAAAGAAAAGGAAGGAAGGAAGGGAAGAAAGAAAGAAAAGGAAGGAAGGAAGGGAAGAAAGAAAGAAAAAGAAGGAAGGAAGGAAGGGAGGGAGGAAGGGAGGGAGGGAGGAATATCAATTAGCTCTTACAAAGTAAATACATTGTAGGAGCACAAGTACAAACATTTTCTCCAAAACTTGAGGGGCACATATCCCTCCTCAGTACCTGGGGATATTAAAGCCACACTTATTTCAGTTTTTATATGGTATTCACCTTGCTAAGTTCACTTCCAAATGAGGCATGGGAAATGGATGGGTGAGTCTTCAACTCTACTACTGAGGATCTTCTGTGAAGTGGAAATCTAAGGGGATCTTGAAGTAGCAAGATGTACACTTTTTAGCCACTTTTCAAAATGAGACTGGGGAAACCCATCAATGAAAATGCAATGCTTTATTGGGGAAGAGAGAGAGAGAGAGAAATGTGGGGCAATGCTTCAGGTCAATTGACCATCTGATACAAATGCCTAAAGATTTACAGAAAAACCCCTTATTAATAGGAAAATCCTTATATAATCAATGCTTCCTGAAAGGATCATAACATTTTTATTAGGGTTAAAGACAGAGGTTTTCTTTTTGAAGGAATGGAATAAAGTTTACAGAACCTGGGAGCACTGATATTATAAAGACACTGATTATTACTGTTTATCCCAATCCAATAGGGGTTAAAAGGCCTTTGTATTTGAATGGAGTAGATTAATCTTGTCCTTGGGGAGAAGGATGGGGTGATCCTAGGGGTATTGATTTGACTCTTAAAATATTAGGGTTACTAGTGCAAATATCAATAATATGGAAATAGGTCTTGATCAATGACACATGTTAAACCCAGGTTGGCTATGGGAGGGGAATGGGAGAAAGGGAGGGAAAGAACATGATTCATGTAACCATGGAAAAATTTTCTTAATTAATCAATTAAAAAAACTCAAAAATAAACAAACAAAAAAATAAATGAAATATTAGGGTTACAAGCCAAAATGCTGCTCTGAGAATTATACACTGATTTCATCCCACACAATCTGGACTGGATAAATGACTTAGGATTTAATTCTTCAGTTTCTGGCTTTTGGTAAATTCCAGCATGGGTTCTGCTTTTCAGGCTTCTAGTGGCTTTCTCTTTTGATCTTTCAAAGCTTACAAAATGGTAGCCATCTCCAATTTCCTTCATTTAAAAGAAAATAAGACTAGACACCATAGAGACTTGTTAACTAGGTAAAAATACAGAACTATTAAATAGTCAGAAAAACCACTCTTTAAGTAAAGAAAGGGGTACAGAGCTAAATTAGGCCTCCACACAGAGCTGTGCACCACATGCCTACACAAAGGATTGAACTCTGGTTGCTCTGGTCATTGACCACTAGGAAGGCCAACAGAACTAGATTGGACAATTCCAAGGAGCCATTAAAGTTAGGAAGCTTAAATACCTTTCTGGGGGAACATGGGGACTGAGGATGAGAGGGACAGTTGATTGACTTTACAATGGCAACAAAAGAAAATGAGGAGTCCCAGACAGGAATAACAGGGAGAGGTTGATGCTTTAAAATGGACACAAAAGGGAAAGACCCAGCCAAGAACTGGGCCACTTTGATAAAGGACTTTGGCCTAAGGGGAGAAACCATTGGGACAAAAGAGATATTTAACCATCTCCACTTAAATTACTTTAAGGTCTTTTGTTAATCTGAGACTAGTGAAGTTGAATTTGTGGCAAGATCAAACCTGGAGCTTTCACCTTTAAACTAAGTAAAATGGGGGTCATTAAATCTTTCTAAGCTACAAGTTTGGGGGCTTCTAGATTCCAGGTGGACAGACTGAAGCAACAAGGTCTTGAGTTCATGGGTTACTTGGCCCCAGTGTGGAGATAAAGGCCCGGGACCTCCATCTTCACCAAAGGCTTAGTCCTTGCTTCATCACTTGAAAAGAGCCAGGCAAGAATGAAGCAAGTTAATGGCTTATGATCCAGTGTAGGCTAAACAGCTAATCAAAAGTCTACTTTTTCGTTATGGAAACCAATTGGAATCAGTTACAGAATGTCTGTACTTTGACCCAAAAGAGGAAAATGGGATGTCATTATATGTCATTATGCCTTTTCCACATGGAGATTTCTTCCTGTTAAACAGTTAAATGATGTAACTATAGAAAGAGCAACAGATTTGGAGTCAAAAGACTTTCACTTAAATCCTGACTTTTCCACTTACTACCTGTCTGGGAAAATCACTCAGCCTCTGTAGGGCCCAGTTTCCTAATTGCAAGGACGATAAATTCTTCCTTTTTTTTTTTTTTTTTTTTTTTTTTTTTTTTTTTTTTTTGGTGTCTCAGCATTGGAAGGAGCTTGTGTGAGGTAAATATCTTGGCCCAGTTACCTCTAGTCTTGGAGGAATAATCCAAGAGAAAGGAAATATGTCCCTTGCCAAATGATGTGACATTGGTAGGAGACACACCGCCTAGAAACGGAGGAAGAGAAGAAGCAAATGGTACTTACCATAAACTGTATTGAGTTAAAAAGGAAATTTACTAGACTGTCAAAAAACCTTGGACCGGGTCCCCTCTACCCCAAATAAGTCTGCTATGGGAGGGTTGGAGCTGTGGGTACTGTGTACAAAAATATTTCAGGATAGCAAAATAGTAAAAAAAAAAAAAAAAAAAAAAGAGCAAATTAAAAATATATAATGACTGCCACAACAGAAATTATGACAACTCCAAAAGGCAACAAAATTTGGGTCAAATAATACACTGACATCATTCTGCTAGTACAGCTAGGTGGCAGAGTGGATAGAGTACCAGACTTGGAGTCGGACAGACCTGAATTCAAATCTAGCCTCACACATTTACTAGTTGTGTGAACTTGGGCAAGTCACATGTTTCCTTTTTGCCATTCCTGTGCTCTTCTGAGTTCATATTTTGATCTTCCCTGTCACTATAGTAACTTTCTAGGGTCTTTTGTTCATTTTTCTAGTGTTTTCTTTTGTTACCTTATCTATCTATTGGGGTTCTTCTCTACTTCTGGGGTAGAGGGAGCACTGTTCCAAGCTTGTAGAATATTCTTCTCTGGTATTTGGGAGAGGATCCGCTGCCTTTGCCTTTGTTTTCCATTTGTCTGTCCATGGGGTAGCCCTACTGGCTTGCACTGGGAAGGCTTGCAGCTATTTTGTCTATCTAGATCCAGCTCCCTGTGTTACCAATTCCCCATTTGTTTGGTTGGCTGAGCTACTCCCTACTCTGCTACTTCCTTGTCCTTGCCAAGTGGTTTGGGATGGGTAAATCCCTTGCTTTGGGCTTGACTGCCTCAGGCACTTTGCCATTTCACTGCTTCAGGTTTCATGGAAGTTCATTGGTCTACTGCCTATTCTGCCTTCACTACCCTGTGCAGAATGGCTTAGGCCAGTGATGGGCAAACTTTTTTTTTGATTTGTTTTGTTTTTTAAATCCTTAACTTCTGTGTATTGTCTCATAGGTGGAAGAGTGGTAAGGGTGGGCAATGGGGGTCAAGTGACTTGCCCAGGGTCACACAGCTGGGAAGTGTCTGAGGTCAGATTTGAACCTAGGACCTCCCATCTCTAGACCTGACTTTCAATCCACTGAGTACCCAGCTGCCCCTGATGGGCAAACTTTTTAAAGATGGGCCAAAGGAAAGGAAATGCTCATCTGTCAGTCTGTTTCTGAGGCAACTCTTTCCAAGTTTCATTGTATTGTATCCTACTCATTGTATTCGTCAGATTAGGAATAATGTTGCTTGGCAGGATATAACATTTCAGTGCCCCCCCTTCCCTACCCCCCCCCCAATCTGGCCCGTGAGCTGTAATTTGTTCATCACTGGTTTAGGCCATTCTGCTAATAGTCCTATCAGTCCCCCACTCTGCTGCTTTGCTGCCTCAAGGACTCTACCACATGGGAATGGGTAGATTACTGCCCTCTGTTTTCATTACCTGTGTCGAGTGGCTCAGGCCAGGTTCCTTCTGATTTTGCAGCTTCATTGACTCTGGTGAAATAGAAGCATGTTGGGCTGGTCTGAATTCTGCCAGTTTTCAGAGATGCTATGCTTCCTAGATTACTCTCTCTATGTGGTCCTCCTGCTTCTTTGTTTTGAGGTAATTTAGTGTGTGTATGTGTGTCTGTGTGTGTGTGTGTGTGTGTGTGTGTGTGTGTGTGTGTGTGTGTGTGTGAGAGAGAGAGAGAGAGAGAGAGAGACAGAGACAGAGAGACAGAGAGACAGAGAGAGACAGAGAGACAGAGAGAGAGAGAGAGAGACATAGAGAGAGAGACAGAGAGAGAGAGACAGAGAGAGACAGAGAGAGAGAGACAGAGAGAGAGAGAAGATTTAACACTAGCCTGAACACCTTTTCTTTTTTGGTACCCTAATATCAGCCTTGGATTTTAAAGGGACAGTCTCATGTTGAGTTTAAAATAGCCCATTCTTTGTGGTCACAATTTAATTCCAACTTTTGGTTGAATTAAGAATAGAGTTCTTCCCTCCTCAAAGGACTCAATGCCCATTGCTCTTAACTGTAGTCTAAAAATATGGTGGAAAAGTATGTGGGGGGTGGAGAGCAAGGCCTAGAGTGGACCTAAACAAAGCTAAAATATATTCATTTTCACTTTTTTCTTTATTGTTTCTCACTTTTCCCCTCTCTGCTGACTCTTCCCCACTTCGCTCCCCTCTCTCCCAAACCATTTCATGGAAGGTTTTTCCAATAGGGTCAAGTCCACAATCCCAGCGAGCAGGGAGCTTCTTGGCTTCTCCTCCCACTCAGACATGGTGAGTCTGAGGGCTGCTCCTCTACACTGTGGATGAGTTCTAGAGATACATCATGGAGCACATCCTAAAGTAGGCAGGGACTCCTCCTCCCTAGGTTTTCCCTCTGAAAGGGAGGTGAGCCCTTCTGCCCAGTATGTCAGCCTCTTTCCCTTCCAAAGCTTCTTCTTGGCTTTTGTGCATCCTCAGGCTTTCAGGTAGCCACATCCTGGAGCCTCAGACCACAAATCAATCCCAATCTAGCCACCTTTTATTAGGATCACCACTACCAGCACCCAATAAGCTCACCCACTGGGATTTTTCTTTGCAATATCTTTGCAGACCTGACTGATTTGTAATTCACTCTTTTTTCTTTTATTGATCTGTGAACCTATTTCCACTTCCTTGGTGCAGCCTTAGGGAATAGCAGCAAATGAAAACTTAAAATTCATATACCCAGGAAAGCAGCTGCAGGCAAACTGTTATTTTGATCACCTGTCAGGCTTGTGCCACAGCAGTAAGTAGGGTCTCCCTAAATCCAGAATCTCAGCAAATTAAAAGCAATGAATCAAAGACAGGTTGGCAGCTCTGGAGGAAGAACCCTCTTCTCTGAAAATACTCTTGCTCTGCCTCTTTTTCTGAAGTATAAATCAATGAGATGTTAGAGAAAGCAAACCAGCTCTTCCAGCTAAACTGGACTCCTGGCTACACCTGCCAACTGCTCCACCTTAGAATCCATGTGAGCTCATTGAAGGTGAAGATGTTATTGACTTTCTTTTTATCCCCAGCGATTAGTTCGGAGCATGGTACACAGTAAGCAATTGATAAATGTTTGTTGACATCTTTATGCATTCATAAAAATCATAACCCATGCTGGAATCATGATCAACAAACATTTATTTACAACCTATCGTGTGGGGCAGCTAGGTGGATCAGTGGCTAGAGAGCCAGGCCTGGATACAAGAGCTCCTGGGTTCAAATTTGACTTTTATGTGATCCTGGACAAGTCACTTAACCCCAATTGCTCAGGTCTTATCACTCTTCTGCCTTGGAATTAATATCTATTCTAAGACAGAAATAAGGGTTTAAAAAAGAAAAGGCAACTATGTGCCAGGCACTATATACTAAGTGCAGGAATCATCTCTATCTTTCAAAATGCTGAGGTTCCTTCAAGGCTCTGCTCAGGAGTTTTGTGCTTAAAGAAAGCCTTTCCTGAAGTCTGCTGGTTCCTCTTCTCTTCCCTCCAGCAGAAGCTGTGCTCTCCCCAGCCTTTATTTACTGTGAGCATTTATCTCATCCTCTGGCCTATTAGATCTAACCATTCTTTATCTCTGTACACTTGTTAATCCTTCCAATAGGGTGTTAACTCCTTACAGGCAGGAGAAATGGAGTTTTAAAAAACTTTGTGGCCACGGCATCCAGCAGTTTTGCACATTGCTAGACTGTTTAGTAGATGGTTGGTGAATGAATGAGTTTTATCGTGCCACATTTTAAATCCCAAGGCTCTGGATGCAAAGGGAAGTAAAGAAAATCAGAAGAACGATATGTGCACTAATAATAATTAACATTTGCAGAGTGCCTTGAAGTTTGCAAAACATTTCACATCTAATCTTATTTAATCTCACCACAATCCTGGGAAGTAGGGGCTGTTACTGATCTCATTTTATAGGTAAGAAAAAGAAGCAGATTGAGGCTAAATTACTTGCCCAAGACCACATAACTACATAAAGACTACAATGACAAATGAAATGGACAGTGAAAGGAAACAAAACCATAGAGAAAGCAATCTTGGTCCCCAGAACAAAATGGGGCCACTAGGTGGTGCAATGGCTAGATTATTTGCCTACAGTCAGGTAGACATCTTCTTGGCTTCCAGTCTGGCCTCAAATACTTACACTAGCTGTGTAACTCTGGGAAAATCACTTCTCCCTTTTTTTGCCTCAGTTTTCTCATCTGTCAAATGGGCTGGAGAAGGAAATGACACACCACTCCAGTATCTTTGCCAAGAAAACGCCAAATGAGGCCATTAAGAGTTGAATAAAGTCAGACTCAACTGAATAATCACATCTAAAGAAACATACTTCCTTCTCTTCCCTTTCTAGAGAGGTGGGGATCTATGAGTCTAGAATGTTGCATACACTGCTGGGAGGGGGTCAGGGAGGCATCACTGTGTCGACTTATTTTGCTTAACTGTTTTTCATTGTTTATATGTGTGTCCCCATACATACAAACTGTGTATATATGGGGAAGGGATTTAAATCTGTAAATGACTGTGATATAGGCATCAATAAAACTTGCTTTTTAAAATGAGTAAATCTCAAGAGCAAGGAGGCAGATAATTTAATGGGAACTTAGATCCATGATCTTATTTTGAGAAGATTGGAAAGGGAAATTGGAGTTTTGATAAGCAGAGAAGGGGAACTACTCTCCATTTAAGAACAACTGCAAAGTACAATGACATACTTTACCCTTAAAACATCATCATGAAAATCTGCAAACTATTAATGAGGGGAAAAAATAAAGGAGATTAAATCTTCCTCCTTAGTGCCATAAATAATGAGTTAGGAGCTTTCCTATATGCAGAGAAGCATTGGAAACATATCTTTTTTTAGATTTTATTTCATTTTTCCCCCCAATTACATGTTAAACGTTTCCAGCATTTTCAAAAGAATTTTGAGTCTCAAATTCTCTCCCTCCCTCTCCTAACCAGCAAGATGGCAAACAGTCTCATATAGATTTTACAAGTGCAATCACGTAAAAAAAAAAAATTGGAAGCATTTCTTTTTTGCCTTTGTCAAATAGTAAAATGGTTTCATAAAGATCTTTAAATCATGTAATATAAAAAGGAGAGTATTTTTGCCCCAAAGATGTTTTTCTTTTTCAATGGGTTTGGTTAGTATCTGTTATGTTTTGGTTTGCTTCCTGGGCAATGGCATGCTTTCAGGAGCCAGAATAGTGAGGTCATTTATGCTTTGCTTCATTTCAGAAGGAAGAGCTTGGATTAAAAGAGACAAAAGAACAAAGTTGCAACTTGTTTATCTCATTGCCTCTCTATCTTAGTAGGATTAATTGAAAAATCCAGGAATTACTTAAATTGGGAAGAGGTAAGAAAGAAAGAGAATAAAATCCTAAAGCTAAATGTTGCTTACTTAAACTTAATTTGTAATTAAACCGTTTTTATAGTTGGCAAACCACTTCCAACTTCCAAATGGCCAAAATCATAAAACTCATCCTTGGTGACCCCATTGTTATTAGAATCTGCATTGTAAAGCAAATTCCAAATTTTGGCCTAGTGACATAATTGAGGAAAGCACTCATTCCTCATCATATTCAAAATAAAAGGATATGAATAATTTATAAAAGAATAAGCATGAATTCATTATAATTTTTAAAAATCATATCTTCTTTCATTAGTACAATTCTCCCTTTTAAGAACATCTTTTTGTGAGGACACTGGGTGGTTAACTTACATTCTTAGAGCTTCCAGCTAGTAAGACACTGAAAGAGAATTTGAAACCAAGTTGTCTTGACCTGGTCTTTTGACCTACTAGGTCCTTTGACCTACTGAGGGCACGCTACTGCTTATTGGTCCAATTCAATTAATATTTATCAGGGTACTACATTGTGCAAGGCAATATTACCATATTAAGAATACAGAAAGCTGAAAAAAGACAGTCTTTGAGGAGATTACAATCCACATTTCTACCATAGATGGTATATATATGTGTATATATACATGTATATATATAATTCTATATGCCACATAGCAGAATGTGCTGAGGACAAAAGATAGATCCAAAATGCTCTGGAGAAATTTGAGAAGGCAAAGATCAGTTTAATATGAGGGATCAAAAAAAGGATCATGTCAACAGCCTGTACCTTAAAGGAAGAGAAAGATTTTGGCAAAGATAAGGAGGAAATATATATGGTAGGTACTTAACAAATGTTTATTGACTGAGTGACCCACTGAGAATAATCTAGGAAAATAGCACACAAATAAATGGAAGTCGGAAAAATGACTAGTAATCAAGTTTGTCCTGAATGTAGAGTATATATAGAGAGTAATATGAAATAAGACTAGAAAGGTAAGCTAGAATCATAAAAGGTCTTAAATAGAAGATAAAGGTATTTCTATTTTAAGCATATAGACAATAGGAAGTCACAGAAAGTTATTTTATTTTTTTTAACCCTTACTTTCCAATTCGGAGTCAATACTGTGTATTGGCTCCAAGGCAGAAGAGTGGTAAGGGTAGGCAATGGGGGTCAAGTGACTTGCCCAGGGTCACACAGCTGGGAAGTGGCTGAGGCCAGATTTGAACCTAGGACCTCCCGTCTCTAGGCTTGCACAGAAATTTATTTAGAGAGAGAATAGCATTTATTTTATTTCACACATTGAATAAAACATTGAGGTAGACTTCATGAGACTGCCAAAGGAGTCCACAATATATCGAAATTCAACAGCATACCAGATGAGCCTTTGCCTGAAAGACCTCTTGACAAGAAACCCACTGCCAATGGACTTTCAGAAAGCACAAATTGTGAGGAAAGTACTCCTTCTTTCAATCCTAATTTGCCCTTCTGCGGCACCTTTCCAGCTCTTGTTGCTTGATCTCATAGGACCATGCAAAACATGCCTATCCTTTCTGATGATGCCCCTTTGAATAAAGTTGTAATTCAGACTCATTGCCGCTCCATCTCAGTAGGATTAGATGAAAAAATTCAGGGATGATTAAATGTCAAATAATTAAAGACAGCTTTCTTGTCCTTGTCAAGTCTTCTCTTTTCCAAGCTAAACATCTGAGTTCCTTTAGTCAATCCTCCTATGACACATGGAGTCAGTAACCATCCTGTTTACCATTTTCATGACTCTGAGCTTCAATAAGAGTCCCTGAGAGAGTAGAGACACCATAGCAGAATGAAGAAAGTTGAAATGGAAGCACATGTAGGGGGAAAATAAGTTTTGAACCTATTAACTTTGAAATGCTAGAGTGAAATCCAGGTAGAGACAACTATGAAGTAGATGGAGATGTAGGACTAGAGAAAATAAACACTTGAAAGACTATTTATTTATTTAAAAAACCCTTACTTTCCATCTTAGAATCAATACTGTGTATTGGTTCTAAGGCAGAAGAGTGGTAAGGGCTAGACAATGGGGGTCAAGTGACTTGCCCAGGGCTATACAGCTTGAAAGACTATTTAAAAATTAAAACAAATTAAATTAAATTTAAAAAATTTAAAATGTCTTGAGTCAATAATCATGTTATTGGGAATGTATTCTAAGTTTATTATCAAAAAGATATTTCTTAAGAGCCATTAGCCACTCAAGAGTTATTTATTAACAACCAATAATTAAACACTAATTAGCTACAGGGGAAAATATTAATTATTGGTGATACAAAAATTGGGGAAACATGGTGATCAGGAAAGATTAGTACTTCTGGTGTGAGGTTTTGCCGAGGCCCTTTTCAGGCTGTTTTCTACCTTTGGTGTCCACCTGCCACCCAGCTCTTACCTGTGACTCCAAAAAATTCTAACATGTACAGTGGTAACACTTTGATAAACCTTCTTGGCAAGCATGCTGAATCAAGTTTAGGGGAGCCAACAAACCTCAAACCCATAGATGACTTTGGAGAGGAGGTGTCTCCCCTAGGTATGAGAAGATTTCTCCTGGAAGAAAAGACTGCTAAGAACAATTTGTTCCAGTGATCATGAAGATGGTGGAAGCAGGAACTGGGGGTCACTTAGAGCTTAGTTGGACATCAAAGATGTCAAGATCATTCACTGTATTCTAAGGCATCATCAGTCATCTTGACTATTATCTTGCCACTGGACTTCAATGATGCTGGAAGAGTGAGGATGATGATTTTGTGCAACTCTGCCTAACTTAAATCCAATGTATGCCAAATCAAAAGACATCAACAACAATGTCATAGTTCTGTTCAAGTACAAAGGTCAACAACCAACCACTGATTTAACAGTGAAAATGACACTGTCCCTGCCCTCAAGGGGTTTATCATCCAATGGAGACATACACAATGTATAGACAAGGTAGACTGGGACAGGGTCAAAGGAGAGATCCAGTACAAAGGGCTATAAAAGACTGTCTGCCCTTTGATCCAGCCATACCACTGCTGGGTTTACACCCCAAAGAGATTATAGGGAAAAAGTGTGATACAAAAATACAATTGTTTTTACATAAATACATTTTTTAATAAAAAAATAATTATAATTGTGCTCTTTGTGGTGGCAAAAAACTGGAAAAAGAGGATATGTCCTTCAATTGGGGAATGGCTGAACAAATTGTGGTATCTGCTGGTGATGGAATACTATTGTGCTCAAAGGAATAATGAACTGGAATGACCTCCAGGATTTGATGCAGAGTAAAAGGAGCAGAACCAGGAGAACATTGTACACAGAGATAGATACACTGTGGTACAATCAAATGTAATGGACTTCTCTACTAGCAGCAATGCAATGATCCAAGACAATTCTGAGGGATTTATGAGAAAGAACACTATCCACATCCAGAGAAAGAACTTTGGAAGCAGAAACACAGAAGAAAAACAACTGCTTGAGCACATGGGTTGATGGGGATATGACTGGGAATGTAGACTCTAAAACAATCACCCTAGTGCAAATATCAATAATATGGAAATAGGTCTTGATCAATGACACATGTAAAACCCAGTGGAATTGTGCATTGGCTATGGGAGGGGGTTGTGGGGAGAGGAGCGAAAGAATATGAATCCGGTAACCATGGAAAAATATTCTAAATTAATTAAATAAAATTTCAAAAAATAAAAAATAAATAAAACAAGCATTTATTATGCACCTCCATTGGTCCCTACGAAGGATCATAGATTGGAGCTGGAAGGGACCTTCAAGGCTATTGAATCCAATTCTTTCTTTTTTTCCCTTAAATGACGAAACTAGGCAAGAGAGTGATTTGTCCAAAGTCATGCAATTAGTATCTGAGATGAAATTTGAACATAGTCTTCCTGACTCTATGTCCACCACTCTCTTTGCTACTCCATCCAGCCTCCATAATGTCAAGAGACATAGAGAAAGGATTGAGTGGCTTGCTCTCTGTCCTCCAGCCTCATGGAAAATATACTAGAGTATATGAACGACAATTGTACCTAATGAGCAAGTAAAACTAGGTTGCCATATGCACTGTTGGAGGGAGTATCCATATGGTTATTGAACTCATCATCTTTCCCCCCAAGCCCTCCCCCTCATGCCTTCTTTATGCCTGCAGAGGGAATATATATCAGTACTTCAGACTCACAAACTAGGAGTCATTCTGAACTTCTCACTGTCTCACATACACACCCTCCCCATATCCAATCTGTTGCCAAAGCCTATCATACTTTTGCAACATCACTAATTCACCCTATTCTCTCCTCTGACCCCTGGTGCAGGTCCTCAACACCTCACACCTGGATTATTGCAATAGCCTTTGGTGGATCTGCCTCCCTCAAGTCTCTCCCCAACCTAATCCAACCTCCATTCAGGAACTAAAATGATTTTCCTAAAGTTTGGATCTGAATATATCATTTCTCTACTCAATAAACACTAGTGACTCCCTACTGCCTCCAAGAGCAAATACAAATCTTCTGTTTGGCATCCAAAGTCTTTCATAACCTTGCCTGCTCCTATGTTTCCAGTTTTTTTATAACTTATTTCCTTACACAAATTCTTTGATCCTATGACATTGGCCTCCTGGCTATCCCATGAACAAGAACACTCTATCTCATGGCTCTGGACATTTTCTCTAGCTGTCTCCTATGCCTAGAATGCTCTCCCTCCCTCCCTCTGCCTACTGGCTTCTTCCCATTCACTGTAGGAAATTTTTACAAACCCCTCTTTTTTTTTTTTTTTAAACCCTTGTACTTCGGTGTATTGTCTCATAGGTGGAAGAGTGGTAAGGGTGGGCAATGGGGGTCAAGTGACTTGCCCAGGGTCACACAGCTGGGAAGTGGCTGAGGCCGGGTTTGAACCCAGGACCCCCTGTCTCTAGGCCTGACTCTCACTCCACTGAGCTACCCAGCTGCCCCCACAAACCCCTCTTAATTCTTTTAATTATTTCTAATTTATCCTGAATATAGCTCACTTTGTATAAATTTTTATGTTGTCTCCCCCATTAGATTGTAAGCTCCTTGAGGGCAGGGAATGCTTATTAACTCTTTTTTGTATCCTCAGCACTTAGAAAATGCCTGAAATATAGTAATCAATTGATAAATTAATATTTATTAAGTATTTACTACATGCCAGGAACCGTGTTTCTCTCTAGGTTTTCAGGGCACTCCTCTCTCCTGGCTTTCCTCCTGTCTGTCTGACCATTCTTTCTTAGTCTTCTTTGCTAGAATCTCCTTCAGATCATGCTTTTTAACCACAGGTGTCCCTCAGAGTTCCTCTGTCTTGGGCCCTCTGTTCTTCTCTATACTACTGCATTTGATGATTTCATCAGTTCTCATGGATTTAATTACTATCTCCCTGCTGGTGATTCTCAAATCTATTGAACCTGCTCCAATATATCTGCTGATCCCAATCTTACATCTCAAACTGCCTTTCAGACACCATGAACCAGATGTCCAGTAGACATTTTAAATTCAACATGTCCGAAAAGAGAGCTCATTATCTTTCCCCCTAAACTCTTTGCCTTCTCCCTATTATATGTACTGGCTTTCCTGGCTTGCTTCAAATCTAAGCTAAACTTTCATCTTCTTAATTCTAGTACCTTTCCTCTTTTTATTTTTTCCTGTTAATCCCAGAAATAGCTTTGTTTGTAGATATTTGTTTGTCTCCTCTATTAGGCTGTGAGCCCCTTTCAGGGCAGAGACTTCCTTTTGCCTCTTTTGTATCCCCAGTGTTTAACACTGTGCTTGGCACAGAATAGATGATTAATAAGTATTTAATAGCTGACTAATAATCTGTAAGTTGAAATTTATCTTTTTAAAAACATTTAAGAGGATAACCAGGATGATTCTTGATTCCACATATCATATAAGTTTTGACTAAAGGAATTGGGAAGTTTAGCTTGGAAAAGATGGGGGATGGAGAGAAGATGCAGAGGAGCAAATTAGGATTGATGGAAGAAGTAACTTCCTCACAAACAGGTAAACACCTACACAGTAGGTAAAACTCATAATTATTAGAATCTTTCTGAAAAGCATTCTGTATAGTTATTCTCTCTTTAACCCTGTTCTGATGAGAATAAGGTTCTAGCATTACCAGTCCTCTACCCCTCCACTGTAACAGTTCTTCCCATGTCTCTTTTGTGCAAGATAATTGCTTCATTTTACCTTACCCAATTTTATTTTTTAGGATCATCTCTTCATAATTATCTCAACGTCAGGTCCTTTATCTATGTATGCTCTTTCGAATTATCCTAGGAATTTGTAAGAGTTACAAACAGGGTAGCTAAGTGGCTCAGTGGAAAGAGAGCCAGACCCAGACATGGGGGCTCTGAGTTCAAATCTAGCCTCAGACACTTCCTATGTGACCCTGGACAAATCATTTAACCCCAATGGCCTATCCCTTACCACTTTTCTATCTTGGAACCTATATTTAGTATCGATTCTGAGAAAGAAAGTAAGGTTTTTTAAAAGAGCTCCAAATAATGTTTTCTTATGTAAGAAGTAAACAGTTTGGATTTATTAAATCTCTTATAATTGTTCTTCCATGTTTATCTTCTTATGTTTCTCCTGATTCTTGTAGGTCAAAATTTCTGTCCAGTTCTAATCTTTTCCTCAAAAATATCTCATATTTCTTTAATGTATTAAATATTCTTTTATTTTCTTTCAGGTTTACACCGCTTTGCTAGATATGCTATTCTTGGTTATAAACCTAGCATCTTCCTTCGCTCTTTAGAATGTCATGTTCCATGCCCATTGGTCTTTTAATGTACAAGCTGTTAAGTCTTGTGTTATCCTGGATGTAATGCCACAATATTTATTTTTAAATTAAATAAATATTTATATTTAAATTGTTTCTAAGTTGTTTGTAATATTTTCCTCCTTGAACTGGAAAATTTGAAACTTGTCTATAATGTTTTTCTGAGTTGGTTTTTTTTTTATCTTGAGATCTTTTTCAGGTGATGAACAGTGGATTTTTAAAATTTTTATTTTATCTTCCAGTTCTAAAATTTCAGGGCAATTTTCCTCAAAAATTTCTTGAAGTATAGTTGTCTAGACTCCTTTTTTTAAAATTATTATAACTCTCATGTTAGCCCAGTAAGTTTTATATTGTCTCTCCTCAATCTGTTTTCCAGGTCAGTTGTTTTCAAAATGTGATATTTCACTTTTTTTCATTATTCTGATTTTGTTTGATTATTTAATGGTATCTTAAAAGTCATTAGCTTACCTTCACCCAATTCTAATTTTTATGGCACTATTTTCTTCTGTAAGTTTTTGTATCTTTTTCTAGTTGATTGACCTTTTTTTCATAATTATCTTGTTTTTCTAGCATTACTCTTAGTTTTCTCCTAAATTTTCCTTAATCTCTTTTATTTGATTTTTAAAAATCTTTTAAAAGCTCTTTTAAGATTTATTTTTGGGCTTGTGACCATTTTACATTTTTCTTTGAAGCTTTGGAAGTAGATGTTTTGATTCCACTGTGTCTTCTGAATTTGAACTCTGATCTTCTCTATCATCATAGTAGCTATATATAGTTGGGTTCTTTCTCTGTTGTTTACTCATTTTTTTAAAAAGTGAACTATTGATTGGCTGTTAACTTTATGGTAGCTCTAATTCTGAGGTATAGGAAATAATATCTCAAACATCGGGTTTTTCATGGTGTTGTTTTTGAGCTTGATCTGGGAGTCTTTGACTTTTTGTTTTTTCCAATGTTTTATCATCTAATGCCAGGTGTGGCTCATGCCTTTGTCCATGAGTGACCTCAGGTATTTCTCTCCATACCTGAGCTACAGGGCCCCTAGTATTTCTGCTACCACAAATACTCTTCCTCCTTGTGTTCTTCCACCTGCAAGCTTTAGTTTGCCCCTCTGTCCTGGAAATAAAGCCAGAGGTTCCACTCTCCAGGGAGTGACCATAGGGCCCCACCTCCCTCTACAACCACAACCACAACTTGTACTCATTTCTTCCAGCCTGAAGCCATAGCCTAGAACCCAGTTTGGTTAGTGGGCCTGGGAACCACGTCCACCACCAACAGAAGACCCCCCTCAATTCTCCCAAGATCAACCAACCACTGAACCCCCCACACAGTCTATGGGATGAAAGTTTCAGAAGTTGAGGTTACCCCAACACAGCTTCCCCTAGGGCTCTTTGCTTGTTGACTCACTGACCAGATCCTGCCTAATATCCTCCCAAGTTGTCTTAGGCAGGATGACTGCTTTGCCCAGACTTCTAATTAGTTATGTGCCTCAAAAGTTAATTTTGAGACATTACTTTAAGTTATTTGTAAGAGGATTTTAGACAGTTTCCTGACTTATTCCACCATCTTCCTATAATTCACCAAAATTTACCTTTAAAAAGAGCTTTGTCATGAATAAAATTCTGAGAGACAAAGTTCTGGGTATGAAAAATCAATTTATTAGTTAGTCTAGGCAGTAATCAATAAATTGATGGTCAATGATCAAAGATGCCAAAGGAGCATCCTAGGTCAGTATAAATCCAGTTCTGTCTTCCTGAAAGCAAACTACCAAGACTCCCCTGAAATGAGAAAGGCAACCCCTAATTGGTGAATATGTAATAAGGAGGTAGACTGAGAGCTCTAAACTCCTTCCAATTACTTTATCATTGAGGGGTGGGAGTGGAGGAGTCATCTGAGGGGTGAGGCCTGGTCATGAGATCCCATCAGCCTTGAACCATCTAGGCAAAACAGATATCCCTGTTCAGGAACTCAGTGACTTAGTTTCTCCTTGGCCTGGACAAAACCTGATGTTTGAGATATTATTTCCTTTACCTCAGAATTAGAGCTTGACTCCTAACATAAAGTCAACAGCCAATCAATAGTTAGCTTTATTATTTTGTTTTGTTTTTATTTTAAATTTATTTATTTAATTAATTAATTTAGGATATTTTCCCATGGTTACATGATTCATGTTCTTTCCCTCTCCCCAAACATCCCTAACCCCACTTAGCTGATGCACAATTCCACTGGGTTTTACATGTTTTATTGATTAAGACATAATTCCATATTATTGATAGTTGGACTAAAGTTATTGTTTAGTGTCTTCATCCCCAATAATATCTCCATTAGCCCATGTGTTCAAGCAGTTGTTTTTCCTCTGTGTTTCTCCTCCCACGGTTCTTCCTCTAAATATGGCTAGTTTTCTTTCTCATAAGTCCCTCAGCCTCGCTCTTGATTCTTGCATTGCTGCTAGTAGAGGAGTTTGTTATGTTCGATTGTACCACAGTGTATCAGTCTGTGTATAATGTTCTCCTGGTTCTGCTCCTTTTACTCCGCATCAGTTTCTGGAGGTCATTCCAGTTCACATGTTCTTTATTCCTTTGAGCACAATAGTATTCCATCACCAACAGGTACCACAATTTGTTCAGCCATTCCCCAATCTAAGGACATTCTCTCATTTTCCAATTTTTTGCCACCCCAAAGAGTGTGGCTATAAATATTTTTGTACAGGTCTTTTTCCTTATTATTTCTTTGGGGTATAATCCAAGCAGTGCTATGGCTGGATCAAAAGGCAGATAGTCTTTTAAAGCCCTTTGGGCATAGTTCCAAATTGCCATCCAGAATGGTTGAATCAATTCACAGCTCCACCAGCAGTGCATTAATGTCCCAATTTCACCACATCCCCTCCAACATTCATTACTCTCCCCGGCTGTCATTTTAGTCAATCTGCCAGGTGTGAGGTGATACCTCAGAGTTGTTTTGATTTGCATTGCTCTAATTATTAGAGATTTAGAACATTTTCTCATGTGCTTATCGATAGTTTTGATTTCTTTATCTGAGAATTGCCTATTCATGTCCTATGCCCATTTATAGATTGGGGGATGGCATGATTTTTTGTACAACTGATTTAGCTCCTTGTGTATTTGAGTAATTAGACCTTTGTCTGAGTATTTTGTTATAAAGATTTTTTCCCCAATTTGTTGCTTCCCTTCTAATTTTGGTAGCATTGGCTTTGTCTGTACAAAAACTTTTTAGTTTAATGTAGTCAAAATTATTTATTTTATGTTTTGTAATTTTTTCTAGCTTTTGCTTGGTTTTAAAATCTTTCCTTTCCCAGAGATCTGACAGGTATACTATTCTGTTCTCACCTAATTTACTTACAGTTTCCTTCTTTATATTTAAGTCATTCACCCATTCTGAGTTTATCTTGGTATAGGGTGTGAGATATTGATCTAGCCCAATCTCTCCCATATTGTTTTCCAATTTTCCCAGAAGTTTGTCAAATAGTGGGTTTTTGTCCCAAAAGCTGGGTTCTTTGGGTTTATCGTAGACTGTCTTGCTGAGGTCACTTACCCCAAGTCTATTCCACTGATCCTCCCTTCTGTCTCTTCGCCAGTACCATATTGTTTTGATGACTGCTGCTTTATAGTACAGTTTAATATCTGGTACTGCTAGGCCCCCTTCCTTCATTTTTTTTATTATTTCCCTTGATATTCCCATGAGCACTCAATGTTTTCCCAATTGTTTAGATCTAGTTTTAATTGTGTGGAAAGGGTTTCGTAGTTGTGTTCGCATAATTCCTGTGTTTGTCTTGGCAGATAGATTACTAAGTATTTTATATTGCCTAGGGTGATTTTAAATGGAATTTCTCTTTCTAGTTTTTGCTGCTGTGATGTATTGGAAATATATAGGAATGCTGATGATTTATGTGCATTTATTTTGTATCCTGCAACTTTTCTAAAGATGTTGATTATTTCCACTAACTTTTTAGTTGATTCTCTAGGATTCTTTAAGTAGACCATCATATCATTTCCAAAGAGTGATAGCTTGGTCTCCTCATTGCCTATTTTAATACCTTCAATTTCTTTTTCTTCTCTAATTGCTACTGCTAGTGTTTCTAGTACAATGTTAAATAATAGAGGTGATAGTGGGTATCTTTGTTTCACTCCTGATCTTATTGGGAAGGCTTCTAATTTATTCCCATTGCAGATGATGTTTGTTGATGGTATTAGATATATACCATTTATAATTTTTAGGAAAGGACCTTCTATTCCTATACTTTCTAGTGTTTTCAGTAGGAATGGGTGTTGTATTTTGTCAATAATCATGTGATTTTTGTTGGTTTGCTTGTTGATATGGTCAATTATGTGAATGGTTTTCCTGATGTTGAACCATCCTTGCACTCCTGGCATAAATCCCACTATTTGGGATTTTCTTGGCAAAGATGCAGGACTAGTTTACCATTTCCTTTTCTAATTTATTTTAAAGATGAGGAAACTAAGTCAAATAGGCTTAGGTGGCTTGCCTGGGGTCACATAGCTAGTGAGTGTACAAGGCCAGATTTGAGCTCAGGAAGATAACGTGCTATAATGCATAAGGTATGAACTGAATTTTTTCCCTTTATAATCTCTTGTTCTCAACTAAAATTAAACCACTGTATTTTAATCTGTGTTTGCTCTCAAAGTACATAGTCTGTTACCAGATTCCAAAACTCAGCACTATTTCTCAAACCTAATTATTTCAAACTTAGCAGGGTTGGTGATACCAATATGATATTATCATAGATAGTGATAAAGAACCATAGTATAGTTCACATCAATTAGACAACTCTGCATTTGTTGTTTGTTTGAATTACCCAATGTTCAGGCTTTACAGTAAGGAGCAGAATAGTATCCCAGGATCATTGACTGAGAGCTATATAAGCCCTTGGAAGTTATTTAAACTAGAAGGGTAAAAAATCCAGTCTGTGGATCACATGGGACACACAACACTATTGAGTTGGGAACAAAGCAGATTAAAATGTAGCTCCTATCTGATTTTAATGTGATACATTTCCTTATCTATTAAAGAAAGAGATTGGACTGAATGGCTGCTAAGGTCCCTTACAGCTCACAATCTATGATAATATTATCTTAGATATCTGTGAAGAATTGAGGTCCTTGAAATGTAAAGAAGAGATATGGAGAGGTGAGAGAAAAGGGAAGCCAAGCAAGCAAACTTTACAACTCCATAATTTTGCTTCTGTCTGATTCTGTGTCAAGCAGGTTATTTCTTTAGTGTCAAGGTACTAATTTTTTTATTCTTTCTAAATGTGTGATTTAGATGAAGCCTTATATCTTCAAGCTCTAGTGTCATGTCACCAAGGGCCAAGATCACATATGCTCTCATTTATCTTGTTTCCTTCTTTAAGTCCTGTTCTGAGAATTATTCGCCCATCATGTTGATCAACTAACCTATGTTGACAATACAAAGGACAGAGACACAAATTAGATCTATACAGCCAATCCCAGTTGTCCTGCTCTATCCTCAAACAAAATTCAGTGTTGTCTAGGGTGCAAGGTCTGGAAAGGGACAGTTTGAAGATTAACCATTTGGCTCTGATATTTAGGTGGCCTTCTGTATGGTGTGGGAGGCATAGTCCAGTTTGGGTATAATCTTCCTCAAAGGGGGAGCAAGAATCCATCCACCAGTATACTATTCCAGATACGAACCAGACTGTCCAAAGGGGTTCTGTGAAACACCGGGGCTCAAGAGGAGAACAGCCCACGATATCCAGGGCTAAGATGTTGGTCTTGAACAACCTCAGAGGTTTGACTTCCCTGTTTTTTGGCAAGCAGGTGAGAGGTAGTTCCAGGAGTCATCAGATGGTACCAGAGAGAGCATGCACCGGAGGCTCCTGTGTTCCAAGAAATAGGAATAAATCCTGTAAGTCAATAAATGGTTATTCTTAAATTAAGAGTATGAGTGCACATGGGAATACTTTCTACAATGTCCTGACAAGTAGACTCCTTCTTATCCATTTAAAGATCTCAAGTGCTTCCTGAGTTAACTCATTCTACTTTAAAACAATTCTAATTGTTAGAAAGTATTTTTTTTTTTTTTTTTGCCTTTCCATAGCTTCTACTTTTTACTCCTTGTTCTTTCCTCTGGGGTCCACAAGGACCAGCATAATAACTCTCCTAAATGACTGCCTTCAAATATTCAAGGATAGCAGTCGTGTTTCCACTAAGCTCTCTTCTCTAGGTCTTAGTTCATTTTAATACGACTGGTCCCCAATATCTCTGACATCTTTTTACTCTCCTTAGAACATACTTGACAATTTCCTCCCCCAAAATGTGGTTCCTAGAACAATACTCTAAATGTTTTCCACCAGGGCAGAGTTTACTCAGATGATTATCACTCTTTTTGGAATACTATGCTTCAATTAATAAAATCAATGAATAATTTAAGCTTATTTCCTCAGCTGTAGAATTATGATATTTATATCATTTAGAACACAAAGTTGTTGTAAGGACTATATGAAATGATAAGGTAGTAGTTACAATATAATTTCAGGCCCTCTATAGCCTTCTCCTGATCCATATTAATAGGGTTAACCTTTTGCTAATTCTTCTATGGGAACCCTCCGCTCTATCTAGACTGGAATATTCCTTGTCCTCCAAACATATTTTTTGTTTTCTCTACTCACATACCACTCTATCTGCAAGATTAAGAATACATTAATTCGGGGTAGCTAGGTGACTCAGTGGATTGAGAGCCAGGCCTAGAGTTGGGAAGTTCTGGGTTCAAATCTGGCCTCAGATGCTTACTAGTTGTGTGACCACAGGCAATTCATCTAACCCCAGTTGCCCAGTCCTTACCACTCTTCTGCCTTGGAACAATTTTTCAGTAGTGATTCTAAGACAGAAGGCAAGGGTTTTTTTTTTTTAAACCCTTGTACTTCGGTGTATTGTCTCATAGGTTGAAGATTGGTAAGGGTGGGCAATGGGGGTCAAGTGACTTGCCCAGGGTCACACAGCTGGGAAGTGGCTGAGGCCGGGTTTGAACCTAGGACCTCCTGTCTCTGGGCCTGACTCTCACTCCACTGAGCTACCCAGCTGCCCTTGGTTTTTTTAAACTATATACACTTTTTTTTAAAAATATCTCTATAACACTGAGCTTGTGTTCTTTTCCCCTCGGAAGCTTCCATCTCAATTCTGGCAGGGGCTTCACTTTTATTCTGATGATGTTATCATACTACCTAGCTGAAATCCTGCTTAGGAAATATACCTTCCATTTGTGCTTCGAAAGATGGAGATGAGGGTTTATGGTATGGTTTATGAGTTCTACCATATGGAAAGAGTACAGGAGATGGTTAAAATGGGGATAATGCTTCTTCAATGAATTCTATGCATCGAGTGCTGGAGATGCAAAGAGATATAGGACATAGATGCTGGACTCAAGAAGCTTACATTCTAATGGCATAGGGGGATCAGTAAAAATGTTCACAAATAACTCAGATAAAAATTAAGGCAAATATAAAAGATAGACCTAAACAAAATATATTGAAAAATTTGAGGCAAGAAATAGTACTTTCTCTGCAGGGTGCAGGAAGGGAGCTCAGAGAGGGCTTCATGGAGGAAGCCAGGCAGTTGTACCTTGAACGTTGTACTTGAAAGAAGGATAGACTTCTACAGACAGAAATGGAGTGAGGCAGAGGACAAAGGAATCCATTACTGGTTTGGGCAATGGCATGAGCAAAGGCATGAAGTCAAGAAAGGACACCCAGAGAGTAGCTCACTTTGTTGGAGTGCTGAGCATGTAAAGAAGAGCAACATGAAATGAGTCTTGGGAAGATAGATTAGAGCTAAATTGTGAAGGATCTTTAAGGCCAGGATCAGGAGTTTATGCTGTACTTGGTAGGCAATAGAGATCCCATGGAAGGCTTATCATCTGAAGGACTTAATGACAATGTGAATAAGGATCAAGTCTTCCAGGAGTCCATCACCCTGATAATGTTTGAGGATGGTGCTCAGGGAGTACCCAAGGAACCGGGAGCCACATTGTTGCTGTTATATTTTAAAATTTATTTCACAGGTCACCATGGTCAAAGAATCCATCATCTAGTGTCAACCTTCTAGTGATGGGTCCCTCTTCCCCTAACTGGACAGGACCCCTGACAGCATTCTAAGGCTTTTCAGTTTGGTAGGATGTGTGCAAATTGTGTTTCACTGGCATAGCCTTGAATAATCCAGAGTCACCACCTTGTCATGTACCAGAGGACTTCTGTTCAGAAAGAATAGAGCATAATAAATACTTCTTACTGGATGATGGACATATCTTCCAGTATACAATACATGCAATTTTATTGTTACATTAATTAGAATATTTTATCTAGGACCAAGTTCAGAAATTAATTCCAGGGGTAAAATTTACCCCTACCTCCCTTCATTTTTCTTACAAGCTCCAACTTTTTTCTCCTTCTGAATGGCTTAATGAACTAGCTTCCCTTGTGCCTTCACAAGTCTGCCTTTCTCCTTCCTTCCCTGGTTAGTTTTTTCCCCACTCCCTATCTTCATGCTAATTTTTTTTCTCATATCTCACACCTTTCTGTTATCTCTAATGGCCTAAGACCTCAAGGAGTGGGGCTAGAGAGGTGTGAAATAATGAATGGAAGCTATTTGGGCAATGATACCAGCTGTCAACTGAGGGAAGAAATGGTTATCACAGGCTTCTATAATTTTGTGGAGGTATATCACGAGGTCCCAAATTTCCTCCTGAATTTACACAATTTTATACAAATTGTCTTACTACTAAATGAAGAAGCTTTGCTGGCCTGGCTGAAAAGCCTTTTAGCCTAGACCAGTGATGGGAAATTTTTTTAAAGAGGGGGCCAAAGGAAAGGAAATGCTCTTCTGTCGGTCTGTTTCTAAGGCAACTCTTTTGAAGTTTCATTGTATTGTATCCTACTCATTGTATTTGTCAGATTAGGAATAATATCACGTGGCCAGATAGAATATTTCAGGGGGCCACATCTGGCCCGCAGACCATAGTTTGCCCATCACTGGCCAAGACCATTAAAAAGTTATCTATTGCAAGACCATTTTGATGTCATGTTCCAGGTAAATACAACTAAGGATGAGCCTCCAATGATAATTCATATAGTCATTGAAGATTTACAAAGGGCTTGCTCTGAAATTTTTTTTTTGATGAGGAAAATTGAGTCTCAGAGAAAATAAATAATTTGATCAAGCTCATGTAATTTTAAAGAGCCAGATATGGCTCTTAATGTCTCTTGAAGATATATCCAACATTCTACTTTATATACTGCTGATATTGAAGCTAAAATGTAAAGAAATTCTTTAGTTAGGCTCACTCTACAATTATCTCTATCTTCCATTTTGTTTCAACAGTGAAAACTTAGCCCAACCTAGCTAATCCTTTTGATCATATTGGTATTGAAAGATGCCACGGGATAGTGGATGGAACCCAAGAAGACTTCAGTGCCTCAGATGGTTCCTAATTGTGTGACCCTGGAAGATCCAATTAGCTTCATTGTGCCTCAGTTTCCTAAATTATAAAATGAGATTGGACTCAGTGGTTTCTATGGTCCCTTCAAGCTCTAAATCTATGATCTTTGGATTTTTTTTTACATTATTAGAAATATACCTGTGTGAGGAACATTGAGCCTGATCCACATAAAATTGTGGAGAAAGAAAAAGGGGTTTTTTTAGTGCCTGCTTTGCCAGTGCCTCATTTCCATCTAAGTCCCACAAACCAAGTTTCTCACCCCCTGCCTTCCATCACCTGTCCCTCTCTTTAGTATTGTCACTCTGTGGTTCCCTAATTAAGCATGATTTCCTTTTAGTATGACTAGCAGATGATAGGAAGAGAACTCAACCAAGCCTTCTTGCATCTCTTTGCACAAAACCCTATTATCTCTCTCATCACCGGCTTATAATTCCATGATCTGGAATTTTGTAGGGGTGAGCATTCCCTTCACCAG
The DNA here is from genome assembly GCF_016433145.1 of Gracilinanus agilis. Taxonomy (NCBI): domain Eukaryota; kingdom Metazoa; phylum Chordata; class Mammalia; order Didelphimorphia; family Didelphidae; genus Gracilinanus; species Gracilinanus agilis. Next base: position 53,842,132 of record NC_058131.1, read on the forward strand.
CAAAGGTCACAACTCTGTTATAATATGGTAGATGACAGTGAATTGTTTCTGTGGCTAAAAGATTCATCACCAGCTACCGACATAATGATGATCCACTAGGAACTTAGGCTTGTCCTTGGAGAGCAAATACACAATTCCTGGCCTTGTCCTTTGAACTTTTCCAACTTAGTAGGTAGGGCCTGTGAGAGCTAAATCATTGTTGGCGCAACCTGAGAGTCTCACCCCCTTCTCCTCTACAATATGAGCCCTTCTTAGTACCACAACTCTACACTCAAAACCTTTAACCCTCCCCCTTACATTGGTGAACTTCACAAGGGAAATGTCAAGGACCCTTCTTGGTACTTTGCCAATAAACATCAGTGGGGGCCATGTACTTGATCATCTTGGGGATGTGTTCATGCCATTTAGGGATCTCGGGCACTAGGATAATCCACCCAGTATGAGCAAATTCAGTGAAAGTAACACTAAGATGAAGTAAAAAATTGTGCCAGAAACATTGACAATGGACAGCAAGTAAACTCAAAAAGTTTGACAGGCAGAAAATTGGTTTTTAAGAGAGTTCCATGGAAAACAGGCAATAACAGTCATTGAAGTTAAAATGCCTTTTAAGTCTAATTTCATCCATTCATTCATTTATTCATTCATTAACCACTTATTAAGTGCCAGCCAGTGAGGTAAGGATTGAAGATTTAGAGAAAGAAAAAAATAAATAGATCTCTCAGTTTACATTCTATTACAAGGAAACAACATAAATACAGAAAAGCAAATATGTATGTATATATTTACATATATATACATCACTTAGCTATCATTTGCCTCAGTTTCCTCAGTTGTAAAATGGGAGTAATAATAATTATATACATCTCTCTATATAAAATATTGTTTGAGCCTTACAACCTAATAAGAGGCAGGTATTTCTAGGTTATCACCATTTGGTAAATGGAGAAACAGGCCTAAAAAAATTCAGTGATTTGCCTACCATCCCACAACTGGTTGTTATCAGAAGCAGGTTGAACCCACATCTTCCTGATTCTAACTCCAGTCCTCTGTATGCTATTGAATGTTGCCTTGCCAAGGAATGGGCATAGAGGTAGGGAGGAGACATTTAAGTGCTTAATCACTGACTCTCCAAAAGAACTATGTAAACATGACAGGTTTTTAAATTTAATCTATGTTATGAGCATGTTCTCCATCACTTTCTGAGTCTAGAAATCAACATCATAATAAACCAAATATTGATTTGTAGTGTTTGCTGATTTGCAAAGTATAAATGCTTATAATGAAAATTTAACAATCTGCTTTCAAGCCAAGTAAATATTATTTTAGATTCCTCTTTTTAGAGTGCCCAATTTCTGTTCTGGTTTTACAAAGTCAAAATCCAAATGGCAGCTTGACTTGCTCAAGGTTCTAATACTTTGGGCTGACTAATGTTGTGTTTAGCAGAACGACTTCATCATCACTGACTATTTTTCTCCGGATTATAGTACATCCACTCTGGAGAAGTCCAGTATCTGTTCCAGGAGGCACAGCACAATCTCCTATCAATATCCAGTGGAGAGACAGTGTCTATGACCCTCACCTGAAACCCCTGAAAATCTACTATGACCCATCTTGTTGTCTTCATGTGCGGAACACGGGATACTTCTTTGAGGTTGTATTTGATGATTCCACCGACAGATCAGGTAAGTAATAACTTGTATCTAATATCCTAACCAACAGTGCCCAGTCTTTCTTCTGCGATCTCTTCTCCTCCCTATTTCTCCATGTACCTCCCTGTTTAGCAAGAGAAGAAGTTTGGAGGAAACTGAGATTAAGGGTGCATACTTGGAGATGCTAAGAGGTCTGGGGAAATTTTCTCTATTAAAGAAAGGCTTTGGCCTTGGCCCAAGTTATGATTTGTCTTGAGCAGTGGTCTTCAAACTTTTCTAATTGAACACCTGATCAATAAAAACATTTTTAGTATTTTGAGCATATGTATACATTTTGTTGTTCAGTCATTTTTCAGTCATGTCCAACTCTTTGTGGTCCCTTTCACGGTTTTATTGGCAAAGATACTCGAGTGGTTTGTCATTTCCTTCTCCAACTCATTTGACAGAGGGGGAAACTAAGGCAAACAGTGTTAAGTGACTTGCCCAGGGTCACATGGCCAGCAAGTGTCTGAGGCTGATTTGAACTCAGATCTTCTTGACTCTAGGCTCTATCCACTGTGCTACCTAGCTGCCTTTGTATATATTTACATATTTTTTAATAATATGCTTATGTCTATGTTGATAGTTACATATTTATATAAAATATATCTATTTTTAAAGATGAGATAAAGATTAAATAACATTTTTATCCCGGAGTCACTAAAATTTATAGAGGAGAATGACTTTGTCAGATGTACACTTAAGGAAAGTCTTTCTAGCACCTAGATGAGAGTGGCAAAGACTTCAGGGAAGGAGACCACATAGGAGGCTGCTTTGGTTGCGTATCCAGGGGAAAGAGAATGAAGGCCCGAACTCTGGTACTGACCATGTGAGCAGAGAAAAGGAGACAGATGGAAGAGATATTGTGGAGAGAGAAATGATGAGATAAGTGGGATGATGGAAATTCAGGAATTGATGATGATACAGATATTGTAAGATTGGGTACCTGGAAATATGGCGGCACCCTAAAGAGTAATAGAAAAGTTTGGAAGAAGGTTGGGTTTGTGGAGAAAGGTAATAGAATAAGATGTGTGACGAAGATCATAACCCATCTTTGACTGCTTCTCCTATGCCACTCACCCAGTCCTGACCAAAACAGAAAATGGAAAGGACGGGCTCCTACTCATTGTTCACAGAGTACGGAACCCGGTTTCTGAGAGGTACCTGTGGCAGCCATGAAATGATCTGGACCGAAGGGGATAAGTATGCTAAGAGGAGGAATGGGCAGAATTTTCCCAATGACATCTATATAGTTGCTGCTAAAGGTTCCCAGCTGGTTGTAACTATCCTGAGAGGAGGACCTGATTCAGATCAGAGGAGGTTGGTAGCTTCATACAATAGAGGGAGGCAGCAGAGTAGGGGCATATAGAGGAATAAGCATTATTGTTTTTGGAGATAAATCCCATCATTAGCTATTAAGAGAAGGATGGGGCAGCTGGTTGGCTCAGTGAATATAGAGCCAGGTCCTAGGTTCAAATCTGGCCTCAGACACTTCCTATCTGTTTGACCCTGGGTCAGTCATTTAATCCCAATTGCTTAGCCTTACTGCTCTCTCTTCTGCCTTGGAATCAACATTTAGTATTAATTCTAAAACAGAAGGTAAGAGTTTTGTTTTTTAGAAAATGAATATAATCTAGCAGTGAATTTTTTAAAAACCCTTACCTTCCATCTTGGAGTCAATACTGAGTATTGGCTCCAAGGTAGAAGAGTGGTAAGGGTAGGTAATGGGGGTCAAGTGACTTGCCCAGGGTCACACAGCTGGAAGTGGCTGAGGCCGGGTTTGAACCTAGGACCTCCAGTCTCTAGGCCTGACTCTCAATCCACTGAGCTACCCAGCTGTCCCTAGCAGTGAATTTTCAACAAGACCTCATAACATACTTTTAAGCTTAACTCTACATTAATTTTTTAAGAGTTATTGCATTATTAACATTTTCTTCATCACCTTCTTAAGTCTAGAAATCAACAAAATGGTAAATCAGGCCCTGATTTGTAGCAATTTCTGTGGTATAAATGCTCACGTGGGAAATTTAAAAATTGATTCTTTGATCCATCATATGCCTGGAAGTAATGCATTTTCTCATCTTCCATCTGATTGATCATACACCTCTTGGGTTTAGACCACAATCTTTCTGGGATCAGACTATTGTCTTGACTTTGGAGATAATACCATATTTACAGTACTGTAATCAGAAACTATTTATAGTTTTAAAAAATGCTAAAAAAAAGAAGAAAAAAAACTTCATTAATTAAAAAAAATCTGTTCGTGTCATTGTGTGTGACTATAGTGTGAGATTTATTCTAGTTTATTCTTAGATTGGAAAATAGTCTGGGCCATTATTGGTTTTCTGAGTTCTGAGAATGAGGCAGATTCCTAGAGGATTTCTGGGAGGCCAAAACAGCTTTAGATCCAACCCCAGGGCTTAGATAGTCACAAAGGACAGAATACTGAAGGTCAGAAACCTCAACGGTGAGATCATGCCACATGTGGAGGAAGATGTTCTAGGTACGTTTGAGAATGTCATAGTCATAAGTCATAGAATCAGAGTATGAATAGACATCAAACGCCATAATGTGGGCCATCATGAGGCCCAAAGAGGTACCCAAAGTCATACCACTAAGGCCAGAGCTGTGAGGCAAACCCAAGGACTTTGGCTTCAAAAGCAATGTTCTTGCCATTCTGGATATGGATCCCCAGGCATGGCAGGTTTATGGCTAATCAGGAGTGGGGCCAATCCTCAATTTGGAGGCATTTGGCAGAGTAAGAACAATGGCAGTCTATGGAGTTAGGCATACTTCCTTATGCCTCCAATCAGAGTTCAGGTGCATGCTAGTCCAAGGGCTACATTTGGAAAAGATGAACAATAACAAGAGCTCAGAATACTGTTAATGTCGGCAAAAAACAAAACAAAACAAAACAAAAAAACTTCTCCCACAATCATTCTATGAATTAGAGAGTGCATATGTTCTCTCTGTGGGAAAACTGAGGCTCACATCAATGAAGCAAAGGCACATAACAGTTGAGTTTTGGAGCTGGAATTTAAGCCCAGGTCTACTTGAGCGTGCTTTTCCCCCTGCTCCACACTGACTCTACCGAAGAATAGAAGATGTGAAAAATAGAGTCCTGGCCCCTTTTAATCCTAAAATAAAATTCAGGGTGTCTTTTTATTGAGGAGCAGGTTAGAGTCATCAGGGCAGAAAAAAAGGAGAAAAATCCCCTCTCCCTTCTTACCCCACCCCTTGTTATAAGGGAGACAGAGAGGCAAAGACAGACAGAGAAACAGAGACAGACAGAGAGACACAGACACAGACAGACAGAGACAGAGACAGACACAGGCAAAGAGAGCTTTAAAAAAGTCACAAGGGGCAGCTGGGTAGCTCAGTAGATTGAGAGTCAGGCCTAGAGACGGGAGGTCCTAGGTTCAAATCCGACCTCAAGACACTTCCCAGCTGTGTGACCCTGGGCAAGTCACTTGACTCCCATTGCCCACCCTTACCAATCTTCCACCTATGAGACAATACACAGAAGTTAAGGGTTTAAAAAAAAAAGTCACAAAAGAGACAAGCAGGTCCAAATTACCTTAAACCCTCTTGTAGACTACAGATTTGAAGTCAGGTATTTTTGACAACTTCTCTCCACCAACCCCGGTCCCTGGGCAAAAGAAATTCCGTTTGTCTTCTCAACAAGAACCTGGAGCACAAGTCCAGAAAGGGCACCTCAGACTGGCACAGCAGGGATCACACCTGATTTCCTGATTTCTCCCCTGTATTTCTCCCTAAATCTCTTGCAGGGATACCATACACAAAACATAAAAGGATTCTAAGAAGCTCTGGATGGCAGTAAAAATGTAATTGAAACATTAGAATTCATTTTGCAAAATTTAATGATGCCTTTTCAAAAAGTTTGGGAAAATCATATTTAATATAATTTGTGCCATCTTATTTGAGGCATGAATAATTTGTCAAACTCGTTATCTCCAGAAGTTTTTTTTGGTTTGTTTTTGAACTCTTCTTATATGTGAGAATTTGTTTTACTTGACTATTTATGTGTGTAATAAGTTTTGTTTTCTTGGCCTTTGCAGTGGGAAGGAGAGAAGGCTGACCTTTGTTTTAAAATAAAATAAAGCTTAGCTAAGGGGGAAGCTAGATGACTCAATGGATTGAGAACCAGACCTAAAGACGGGAGGTCTTGGGTTCAAACCTGACCTCAGATACTTCCTAGCTATGTGACCTTGGACAAGTCACTAAACCCGCATTGCCTAGTCACTTTGCCATTCTTTTGCCTTATAATCAATACATAGTATTGATTCTAAGATAGATGGTAAGAGATTAAAAAAAACAAACAATAAAAAAGAAAGGATGATAAAAGATTCCTCATGGCTTGTCTATTTGAATGGCTGTGGACTCTGAATGGTGAAAGGGAGCAATAGAGAGATAAGGGGAGTTGAGAGCTCAAGGCAACTCAATATTAGCATGTGGCGCCTTTGTTCTTGTGACACATCATAGTAGGAGATGTGTCCCAACTTGCTAACAGAGGCAAATGGATTTCTATTCAGTCATCAGGAGAACTTCTCTTCCCCATCGGACTTCAATATTTCTTTGGCTCTCTTCGGTGGTACACACTGTTAATCACCCACATTTCTTCATTCGATGACTCTTATATGTCCCAGATTTTCATTGCTGCTACAGTTTCCATAAATTCCTGAGCCACAATTTTCTTTTTTCTTTGTGACCCCTTTTTAAAAGTTTTTCTTTCTGGATATTTCCTCCTTCCCTTGCCCAGTGGACTTCCTCTACCTCTCTCCTCCTCTTGTAAAAAAGAAGAAGAAAAAACAAAACTAAAGCACCTTAGGCGTCCACGTCATCTAACCACGTATACAACACTCCATACATATGGTCCTCCGGCCCTTCAGTGAGGGGAGGCACATTTCTTATTCTGTACAAAGGGCCAAGATTGTTCATTACAGTTACAGAGATATGAAGCTTTCCTTTATTTTTCTTTTCATTTATATCAGGCTTTCAATTTTCTTTTAGGGCAAACACCAGGAGGTAAAATTTCCTAAGTTTTTTGGTTCTGTGTTCTCTCCCTTCTCAAATAATTTTACCTTCTCCTCCTCCTCCTTCATTTTTTAAATCCTTACCTTCTGTCTTAGAATCAATACTGGGTATTAGTTCTAAGGCAGAAGAGTGGGAAGGGCTAGGCAATGGGGGTTAAGTGACTTGCCCAGGGTCACACAGCTGGGAAGTGACTGAGGTCAGATTTGAACCCAGGACCTCTTGTCTTTGGGCCTGGTTCTCAATCCACTGAGCCACCCAGCTGCCCCCTTACCTCCTTCTTAACAGAATTTGGCATTCCTCTTATGTAAGTATATTCCAATCTGAATTCCATTTACTCATCTACCAGTTTAATCTAGTATTTAGAACTACACCTGGCACACAGTAAGCATATGATAAATGTCTGTTGATTTATTGAGTAAACCTATTACTAGATTTTAAATGTCCTGGAGGCAGGGACTGTACAGTAGAATTTGGGGGCAAGAGAGTGTGGCAGCATTACTATGTTCTTCCTTCTGAACACAATTCCTTTCAGTGCAGTCCAAGATTATTTTTTTTTTGGCTGCCATATCACATAAAAATATTGTGTCATATTAATAAACTTGTTGTTATTATTCATTTGTGTCTCACTTTTCATGACCCCATTTGGGTTTTTTTTAAACCCTTAACTTCTGTGTATTGCCTCCTAGGCGGAAGAGTGGTAAGGGTGGGCAATGGGGGTCAAGTGACTTGCCCAGGGTCACACAGCTGGGAAGTGTCTGAGGCTGGATTTGAACCTAGGACCTCCCGTCTCCAGGCCTGACTCTCAATCCACTGAGCTACCCAGCTGCCCCCTTGGGGTTTTCTTCACAAAGATACTAGAGTGGTTTGTCATTTCCTTCTCCAGTTCATTTGACAGATGAGGAAATTAAGGCAAAAGGGCCAAGTGATTTGTCTAGGGACACCTAGCTATGTGTCTGTGGCCAGATTTAAATTCAGGAAGATGAAGTCAGTCTTCCTGACTCCAGACTCAGTGTTCTATACTCCAAGTCATCTAGCTGCCTGCTAAAAAAAAACTCTAGATCTTTTCCAGATCAGTTTCTATCTGTTTTCTCTTTTATCTGTAAAGTTGATTTTTTCAACCAATGCATAAGACTTTCCATTTTTCTCTATTTAATTTTATCTTAGGCTTTCCTTGCCAAGATCTCTAAATTGAAAGACCAACTACACCAAATCAAAAGTGAATCTTGTTAAGATCTCTTCTGCACTAACTCAGTCATATAATGGGAAGAGTCAGAGTTGATTATTTAAAAGCAGTTTATAGTGTACGGAGCACTCGATATCCATTATTTCCTTTGTAGCCAGAATTCAAACCGAGTCTTTTCCTGACTACACGTCCAAGAAATATTTCCACTAGCTATTAGCCAATCCACCTACCTTTGTGCCATTTGCAAATATGCTAAGTATGTTATTTGTGCTTTTATCCAGTTGGTTGATACATTAACCAGCAGAGGACAAAACAGATTCCTGGAGCAACCCACCAGTGTTTTCCTTCCAGATTGGCCTTCTGCCATTAATGACCATAGTATGAATCTAGCCATTTGACAACTACTTTTTATGAAAAATTGATCTTCAGCTTTTCTTTCTTTTTTTTAAATCACCAAAATCTCCCCAATATCCTTTCCCCTTCCCTTCCCAGAAGGTGTTCTCATAGAACAAAAAAAATTTTCAACATTAAAAAAACAATAGAAAAATCAACAAAAATGATCAATACATTGTAAAAGTCTAAAAATATATGTAATGTCTCATACTTGTAGGCTTCCTGACTCTTCGGTGAAGTAAATGATGGGCAGCTTCTCATGTTTCTAATTTGGAAGCATGCTTTGTAATTTTGCAAGGCTCATTTTAAAAAAATTGGGGGGGAGGGGGCAGCTGGGTAGCTCAGTGGAGTGAGAGTCAGGCCTAGAGACAGGAGGTCCTAGGTTCAAACCCGGCCTCAGCCACTTCCCAGCTGTGTGACCCTGGGCAAGTCACTTGACCCCCATTGCCCACCCTTACCAATCTTCAACCTATGAGACAATACACCGAAGTACAAGGGTTAAAAAAAAAATTGGGGGGGGCAGGATTGTCCTTTCCACTTAAATTACCTTTTGTCATTGAGTCATTTCAGTTATGTCTGACTCTTCATGACCCCATTTAGGGTTTTCATGGCAAAGATACTTGCCATTTCCTTTTCCAACTGATTTAACAGATGATGAACTGAGGCAAACAAAGTGAAGGGACTTGCTCAGGGTCACATAGCTAGGAAATATCTGAAGCCAGATTTGAATTCGCGAAGATGAATTTTCCTGACTCCAGCCCTGCCCTTTATCCATGGTGCCATCTAGCTGTTAAAGTATTATGATCAGTGTGTATTTTGTTTTTACTTCATATAGATCCTTCCATGCATCTCTTAATTCAAAATGCTTGTCATTTCTTACAACAAAATAATATTCCCTTATAGTCCTGTACTATAATTTGTTCAGTCATTCCTCAATTGATGGGCATCCACATTGTATCCAGTTTTTGCTGTTACAAAACTACTACTATGAATATTTCCCTGTAAATGGTGACTTTCTTCTTATCAGTGGCCTCTTTTGAATATATGCCTACTAGTGGAATCTCAGGGTCAAAAGATATGAACATTTTAGACATTTTATTGACACATTCCAAATTGCTTTCCAAAACAGTCATACTGACATCCAACCACTTTGGAAAAAGCCCAAGTGCCCCATTGCTAATCCACACCTCTGCAGCTTGTTCGCTAGCATAGCATGAGAAGCTTTGTCAAATGCTTTGTTAAAATCCAGGCATTATTTTTTTTTTAAATCTAATTTCACTACCAACAAAGGAAATAAGATAGATTAGTCTGCTATGAACTGGTTTGGTTTTTTTTTAAGTTTTATTAATGTCTTTTAATATATTGGGGCTATTTTCTGAAGGTCTCTTTTTTTCTTCTATTGAATTCTCCTTTAAAATATGGGGGTAGGGGGCAGCCGGGTGGCTCAGTGGACTGAGAGCCAGACCTAGAGATGGGGGTCCTAGGTTCAAATCTGGCCTTAAATACTTCCTAGCTGTGTGACCCTGAGCAAGTCATTTAACCCCCATTGCCTAGCCCTTAACACCCTTCTGCCTTGGAGCCAATACACAGTATTGATTCCAAGATGGAAGGTAAGGGTTTAAAAAGTAAAATAAAATAAAATAAAATAAAATAAAATAAAATAAAATAAAATAGGGGGGAGGGGACAGTTAAGCAAAGTTAGCCAAAACAGTGACTATGTCTGACATTGTATGCACTACTACTTGTTTATAGACTCTTTAATGGGAGAAGGAAAGTGTTTTATTATCTATTCCCAGGGCCAAGGAAGACCACTGTAATTAATCAAGGTTCAATTGCCTTTCATCTTTGTTTTCATTTCTATTATTCTAGGTATGTGACCTTTACTTGGGGAATTTATGCTGGCTTTTTATGCTCTCTGCTTTCTTTTTCAGCTATTCACTAGCCTTTTTAAAAAAAACTAAACCCTTACAGTTTGCCTTAGAACCAATACTAAATTTCAGTTCCAAGGCAGAAGAGTGGTAAGGGCTAGGCAATTGGGATCAAGTGACTTGCCCAGGTTTACACAGCTAGGAAGTGTTTGAGGTCACATTTATACCTAGAATCTCCCATCTCAAGTCTGGCTCTTTCCACTGAGCTGTCTAGCTGCCCCTAACTATTCTTTTATTAATGCTTTTAGAATTTTGCTAGGAATCAAATTAAAGCTCTCTAGATTTTTTTTTTATTTTTCAATTTTTTTTAAACTCAAGTTCTGTGTATTGGCTCCTAGGTGGAAGAGAGGTGAGGGTAGGCAATGGGGGTCAAGTGACTTGCCCAGGGTCACACAGCTGGGAAGTGTCTGAGGCAGGATTTGAACCTAGGACCTCCTATCTCTAGGCCTGGCTCTCAATCCACCGAGCTACCCAGCTGCCCCTCTCTAGAGTTTAAAAACATGACTCTTTTTCCTTTTTTTTGAAAATCAGGTCATCTACCTGTCTCTAGTACTGTGATACCTCTCTTTTCCATTGCTTTTCCATACATTGCATTGTGTTTTCCATGTTTCCATTATATTTAATCACTGATTGCAATTAAAAAACCATACACAATAATTCTTTCAGTACTCTGAGATATAGTCAAGTCAAATAAGGAAGCATTTATTAAGCATTTAATGTGTATCAGGCACTGTACTAAGTGCTGGAGATACACATGCAAGCAGGAAAAAAGGCAATCTTTGTCCTCAAGGAGCTTATATTCTAATAGGTGAAGATAATATAAAAAGAAAGGCAGAAGAGGAGTTGAGGTGACTTTGTTATTTGAGCTCATCAAGCTACTTTTTTATGGTATTAGGAACAATTTTCTTCCTGCCATTTTTGGTTGATCCTTTACAGTCCAAAGATTATACTCTTGGCAGAAAGACAAAACTGAAGAAATGACTAATTTATTTTATTATGAGAGTTTTATGAAGGGAGAGATTATCAGGAAGTGACAATCATGTAAAACTTATTTCTCCAACGGGTTGAGCTTAGGAAGAGAAGAGATGGTCTCCCTTGCAGGGGACGTGACCTGTGCAATGGCCGGAGAAGGAGAGGGTCTGAAGGTCATGATGAGGATAGAAAAGAAGGACAGGAAAAGTAAGGAGAGATAGAATGATTGATCATATAAAGAAATGTCAGTGCTCTCTAGCATGGAAATAGAACTTTGTAGCTGATGACAAGGTGTAAGTCCCAGTGTGTAGCACAGAGGTGTAGATCATGGGAGCTGATTAGATTTAGGAACTGGAAAATTAGAGCATTTGAGGGAACATCAATGTGTATGTTGAAATCTTCAACTGTGAGAGCAGGAGGTAGAATGAGAGGGAGACCCGGTCAACTTCTGAACTCACTGAAAAAGTAAACCAGATGCACCAGGAGCTAGAAGATAATGGCCTTGGGTATCAATATCGGCTAATAAATTTGGATCAAGTATACCTCCAAGGAGAAAAGGGATGGCACCAGAGAGAGTTTAGAAGAGGCAATAGGGAACAAACAGAATATCCAAGCAAGACAATGTCTTTTAGTTGGGTATCAGCTGGTGGTAGCTAAGTGGCTTAGTGGATTCAACATCAAAAGAAACCTCAACTCATACTCAGCCTCCTATAACTTACTAGCTGTGTGACCCTGGGCAAGACAGCCTTGGTTTTCTAAGTACTTAATATAGTGTCTGGCACCTAGTAGGTTCTATGCTTATATCCTTCATTCAGGTCATCTTTAGTTTTGGCACTTCTTATGTAATTGTTACAAGGCTATGTCACAGTTGCTGTTTCCTGTCTCTTCTTTTTCCTCTTCTTGATTGGCCTTAAAAACAAACAAACAAACCCCCCCAAAATCTAAGACAAAAAAAGTTATCTATTCAAGGTAACAAAGAGCTAATAAGTCACAAAGGCAAGCAAGTCCAGGTTTTCTGTCTTTCCAACAAATGAATCACATTTGTTGTGGCTTAATAAATGTTGAAGGAATCAATGTTTCTTTCTATACTCTCAAAACTTACTTGAAGAGTAGATTGAAAGTCAGGTCTAGAGACAGGAGGTCCTAGATTCAAATCTGACCTCAGATACCTCCTAGCTGTGTGACCTTGGGCAAGTCACTCTTCTGCCTTAGAACCAATACATAGTATAGATTCTAAGGCAGAAGGCAAGGGTTAAAAAAAAACAACTTACCTGAAGAAACTCCAAACCAATCAATGCCTGGCCAGCCTATTCTTTCTACCCCTGGCTTTCAAACAGCGGTGATCATGACTCCCTGAGATTATCTCATCATTCCCCATTAGAGTTTTAGGTCAATGTGTCTTTCTCTCAGTAATTCTTGGCCTACATCAAACAGTTATTTTTTGGGGTGGTGACCATTATCCTTTTTCCAAATCAAAAGAAAGGGGAGATGAGGGGCAATCCATCCATGTGCGTCTCGTCTGCTTTTTAAGACCCTTCATGTGCCAGGAGCAGTAGACGTCTCCAAGGTAATTAGCTGAGTGCACTCATTCGAGCCTTTACTGCTGCTTCTGCTATTATGATTTGAAAGTCTCTGGTTGAGTCATTATGCTCAGGTCCTGGCAGAACATTTGTACTCACACCGCCCCCATTAATGGTTGAAGTCCCTTAAGAATTCCATTCCCCTGAACACCAGAGAACAGCTTTTTTGTTCCAGGAACCATGCACTGAAATTTATTTTATTTTTAATATTTTATTTTTTCCCAATTGCACATAAAAATTTTTTAACATTCAGTTTTTGAAATTTTCAGCTCCAAATTCCCTCCCTCCCTCTCTCCTCCCCCCGCTCCTCAGACTGCAAGCAATTGGATATAGGTTATGGATGCATGCACTGAATTTTAGCAAGCAGGGCCCTCTGAACTCCCCAGAACCAGAGACCTCTAATGAAGAAAACTGGACCAAACCAAACAAAAACCTATCTAGGTACAAAAGTCCCAAAGTTCAAATTGGAACCCTGGGAGGAGGTGTAATAGGGGAGTGGGGTGGTATGGATTCCAAGTGCTAGTATCCTGTTTCTTCAGAAAAGAAAACATTGGTCCACTGTGCTAAAGAGATCCAAGATCATGGATTCGAAATCCATGTGATCCAGGCTTCTCCGCTCTGTTGCACAGACCCAGGCTACACCCCTGATGCTGGCCAGTGTAATTAGCAAAACGTGTGCACTTTCTGGTCTTGAAGGGGATCTGGCCCTGCAGTATGCATGGTTCATCACAAGTCCACCTCCCTGTGGGAAAGGCAGCTTGGGGAAGGGTAATATCCTGAATTTGAAGTCAGAGGACCAAGGTTTGAATCCCAACGTAGTGAAGTCACTTCACTTTGCCAGTTCTAATCATTTGTTCCAATAACCATTCAAAGCCTTTGATCATACTCACAATGGGTAAATGGTGCCATCTTCAGATCCCAAGGACAATGTGGTTATTTATTATCTGTATTAACTGGCGACATGTTTAGTCTTAGAATTAAAATGAGTTTGTTTCCCTCAGAGAACCAAGGAGAAAATTCTTCAATACCAATACTATGGGGATAGAGTTCTTTTGTGACCCATTGGCATTTTGGCAGTGCCGTTGAAAGGTTCAAATGAGATCATGTTTGTAAGGTGCTTTGGGAACTTTCAATTGCTATATAAATGTCACTTATCACTATTACTCAAATATTTAAGCGGCTCTATGATCTCATCAATTTGGATTTTCCTTTCAACAATTCCCAGATATTCAACCTTTACTTCAACCCTTCATTAGGCACTGGCTTGAGGTCTCAGCCCTTCCATGCCTGCCCAAGTCCTCCCACAAGCAGGAATCCCAAAGGCAGTCTAGCCAACAGTTAGGAGCCTTTCTTATTTACTCTTGACACGTGAAGACGCCAGTGGAGGACGAGTGCCCGTTAACCCTCACTCTTGTCTTTTTCCT
>NC_058131.1:53861148-53900301 GCF_016433145.1 Gracilinanus agilis
CATATACCATCTTGCTGAGGTCATTTACCCCAGGTCTATTCCACGGATCCTCCCTTCTGTCTCTTAGCCAGTACCATATTATTTTTTCTTAAACCCTTAACTTCTGTGTATTGGCTCCTAGGTGGAAGAGTGGTAAGGGTGGGCAATGGGGGTCAAGTGACTTGCCCAGGGTCACACAACTGGGAAGTGTCTGAGGCTGGATTTGAACCTAGGACCTCCTGTCTCTAGGCCTGACTCTGAATCCACTGAGCTACCCAGCTACCCCCAGTACCATATTATTTTGATGACTGTGAAAGGAAATTCTTGGTTCTCTTTGTCTATTCTGTTTACACTTGTGAAAAGGGAATCCTTTATTCTCTTTGCCTAGTTGAAGTTAGCACTTTGGTTAACAATAATTTAAGTACCTTTACTTAGTACCTCACCAGATTGTAAAGACCGGATTAATTCTCCTTTGTCTACTTTTGAATTGAATCAATAAAAGCTTGAATACCCCACTTAGCACTAGGTGGAGAAATTTTCTACCCTTTCAACTCAATCAGACAGAAAATGAGAATTCACCCCAATCAGCAAGGAAATTATGGACCCTTTTGATGAGTATTCCCCTCTCCAGAAGATGAGAAGTGATTCCCACAACACTGCCCTTTGGGCAGTGCTGGGCAATTTGGAAGCTGTGACTGGGCCTTGTGAAGAGGGAAAGGGACAAGAAGCCACTATAAAAGGCTCTGAATTTCTGGGACTAGGGAAGTCAATTTCAAGAAAGAAGGCAGCTTCAAGAAGGAATTGGACTTCAAGAAGGAAATCAGCTTCAAGAAGAAGGTTGACTCAAGGAAGAAAGTTGGCCTCAGGAGTCACCTTCAGCTAGAGTCATCATCTTGACCTGCCTCTTGAAGGGAATTTGGGTGAGTGGATAGCTGGCTTTCCCTTCCTGTTTTCTGGAGAGAGCTTAATTCCTGTTGAAGATCAACAAGTCCTGGCTGATTCCAGCACTGGAGCAATATTTAGTCAGATAGGCTAATGTCTTCTCTATCCTTTTGTATTGCTCTGCTTTCATTCTTTCTATCTCTTTTGTAAATAAAAGTAATTAAATGTCACTTTGATTTTGAGCAATAATACTTTGAATAGATGACCACCATTATTATTTATAATCTTCATATATTTTAGTCAAACCATTAAAATTTAATTCTTACATGACCACTGTTTTATAGTACAGTTTAAGATCTGGTATTGCTAGACCCCCATTCTTCACATTTTTTTTCCATTATTTCCCTTGATATTCTTGATCTTTTGTTCTCCCAGATGAATTTTGTTATAATTTTTTCTAATTCAGTAAAAAAGTTTCTTGGTAGTTTGATAGGTATGGCACTAAATAAGTAAATTAATTTGCATAGGATTGTCATTTTTATTATGTTAGCTCATCCTACCCATGAGCAATTAATGTTTTTCCAAATGTTTAGATTTAGTCTTAATTGTGTGGAAAATATTTTGTAGTTGTGTTCATATAATTCCTGTGTTTGTCTTGGCAAATAGATTCCTAATCATTTTATACTGTCTAGGGTGAATTTGAATGGAATTTTCTTTCTAACTCTTGCAGCTTTGATGTGTTGGAAATATATAGAAATGCTAAGGGTAATTTTTGAGAATTATAGGTATCTTTTTTTTCCATGTAGACATATAAACATTTTGACCTTAATGTGCCCCTTAAATTTTCTCTTTCTTATTTATCTTTTGGGTCTTCTCTTGTGTCTCATGTTTCAACTTTGAATTTTTTGTTTAGATCTGGCTTATTCCTCAGGAATGCTTTGAAATCTTCTGATTTATGAATGTCCATTTTTTCCCTGAAAGAATATACCCAGCTTCGCTGGATAGGTGACTGTGGGTTGTAAACCCAAATCTTTTGCCTTCCTGAATATCATATTCCATGCCTTTTGATTCTTAAATGTATATGCTGCTAGGTCCTGTGTGATCCTGATTGTAGCTCCATGGTATTTGAATGTGTTTGGAGGTTCTTGGTGGTTCTCAAGTTTAACTATTACAATTTCTGGAAGTTGTCATTTGAGAATTTTTTTCTGGAGGTGATCTTTGAATTCTTTCACTTTCAGTTTTATTTTCTTGTTTGAGTATCTCTGGGCAGTTTTCTTTGATAATTTCCTATAGTGTGATGTCCAAGGTTTTTTCTTGATCTTGGCTTTGAGGTAGTCCAATAATTCTCAAATTGTCTCTCTTAGATCTATTTTCAAAGTCATTTGTTTTTTCAGTAAGGTATTTCATGTTTTCCTCTGTTTTTTCATTCCTTTTATCCTGCTTTCTTGTTTCTTGGTTTCTCAAGAAATCATTCATTTCTAGATGGTCAATTCTGATTTTTGAGGCCTGATTTTTCTCTGTCAGTTTTTGGTTCTCTTTTTTCAATTGGCCCATTTCTTCTTGCATCACTTTCATTTCTCTTTCCCACTTTTCCTCTGCCTCTCTTAATTGGTTTTTGAAGTCTTTTTTGAGTTCTTCCAGAATCTGTCCAATTCATATTTTTCTTTTGGATTGTCTGTGTATTTCCTTTGCTTTCACTGTCCCCTTCCGCATCTATACCTTGCTCTTTGTCTCCATAAAAAATTCTTTAGAGTTAGTTGCTTTTTTGTTGTTTGCTCATTTTTCCTATCTAATTATAGGTAAGCTTGTGAGGATAATGTGATGGTCTGAGGGCTGAAATCTCTGAGAGCCCCCTCCTCCAGTTGATTCAATTGACCCTTGAGATGTTGATAGCTTAAAGACTTGCCTCAGTCTTAGGTGTAAGCTTTGATCTTACTATGATCTTGATCAGATCAGGGGCTGATCAAATTCTAGCCCCAGGCTTAGGCTCAAGTTTTTGGTCTCACTGTGTACTTGATCAAGTCAAGCACACCTTTGATTGTCCTGTCTTGGAGCTCTACCCTAAGCTTTTGGCAAAAAAGATCAGTTCTTAGTACTTAGTACTATCATCCATCCCAAAGTTTGAACTAAGTTCTTATCTCAAGACCAGATTAGAATTCCCCAGACTGAGGATCAGGACTTCTCCACAGGTTTGAAATTTCAAGGGGTATGGATTAGCTAGTACCACTCTTTGTCCAGGCAGGATCTCAGGGTCTGGATTTTGGCTTGGGATTAGGTTCCAAACCAGGGACAGCAGATGTGGGATGGGGGTAGGGCTGTGGCCTTCTCTTGACTTTCTTTTCTTTCCTTGCTACATCTTCTCACTGACTCTGCTTTCCTCTCAACCCAGTGCCCTAGATGTTTTTTGTCTACTTTTTAGGTTTTGTTTTTTTTTTTCTCTTGGAAGTTGTTTCACTCTATCTCCTTGTTGGTTCTTTCACTCCTATATTCATTTTGTGATAACATTTTAATCTTGGTCAGAGAGGATTATCATGGTGGCACAGAGCTGCTTAGGATTACTTTGTCCCTAGACTAATCTTGGTTCCACCCCCAGAAGTCCTCAGCTATATAAATTCTAATTATTAGTGACATCTCTTCCTGGTTGCCTGAGCCAAAATAGCCATGAAGAGCTTCTGGCCCCCTCTGATGCTTTACTGGTAGAAAATAATGGGCAATTCAGACAAGGGAGCTTCCTCCAGCTAAATTAGCTCGAAGGTGTCCTTAATGCTAATCCTTGTCAAATATCCTTCTAAAACTAAGTCTAAGTAAATATTATTTTCTTAACTATTTAATGACCTACAATGATCTCATTTAGTACAAAAATCAAGCACAACCACCAAAGGGCTGGCCTGAATCAATCCCAGTCCAGAACAACAACCTTTATTCCAGTTCATTTTCTGGGAAGTTCCTATTTGTTATATTTTAAACCTGTTTAGAGATACCATGTACCTTTCTGTTTTTCTCTGGGTAAGACAACTTTTTAATCCTTTGGAGAAATTAGGGGTTTTTTTTATTCACTGAATAAAACAAGTGTCAGTAGAATGCTTGTATTTGAGAGATGATTCTTTAATGCTGAAACAACTTTCACGTCACTAAAGAAGTTCTATAATTTTTCTGAAGGCAACCCAGACATCTCTCACTCTTTTGGACTTCATTTGTTTATTTGCTGTCTGTCTAATGTATCTACTAATTGATGAGCTCTATAGATTGTCCATCTAATTGTATTTCATAACAAATATTCTTCATCCACATGGTGTACCCTGTGTGCATGATTAAGCCAAACTCTTTTAAGACATAAATCTATTCTAAGAGATTATTCAGCTTTCAAGGGCTCAATGTACCCAAAACAATATCACATACAGACAAAGGAGCTCACCAACCATAGAAAAGTCCCATTTCAGCAATGTCATTTCCAGGCTATTAAAATCATAGCTAGAATCAATACATAAACATGAAGTTCATGTGTAGTCTTCATGTCTTTGGCTTCACTCATTACTCATTTCTGATACATATTTTCCACTATGTTCCTTTGATTCTTACTTATTCCCATTTTTGGATTGAAGTCACTGAGTTTCAAAGTATATTTCAGACAACAGCAAGCACTTAATATATGCCAGGCATTGTGATAAACTCTGGGAACATAAAAAAAGGCAAAAACAGGGGCAGCTGGGTAGCTCAGTGGAGTGAGAGTCAGGCCTAGAGACAGGAGGTCCTAGGTTCAAACCCGGCCTCAGCCACTTCCCAGCTGTGTGACCCTGGGCAAGTCACTTGACCCCCATTGCCCACCCTTACCACTCTTCCACCTATGAGACAATACACCGAAGTACAAGGGTTTAAAAAAAAAAGGCAAAAACAATCCAAAAAAGACTCCAACCCAGTTCCCACCTTTTAGGAGCTTTCATTCTAATAGAGAGGATAGTGTACAAACTATATCTATACCAGATATAGACATAACGAATGTTGACTTAATTAGAAAAGACCTAATAAATTCCTCTTGAGATCTCTCTGTCCCTTTATTCTTTGAAATGGATGTTGATGCATAAATTGCAATCATAATTATTTTCATGGTTGCCTTTTTTCTAAATACTTATGAGTACTGCAATATGAGATGACCAAAGGTCCCATGAAATTAATTTTTTGTTGCCTTTGGGCATGCAATAAATACAATTCCACGAACTCCTTTATTTGATTCTCCCAGGAGATCCTATGAACCATTTTTTTCACTCCACTGTGATGCCCTTTTTTCCTTCTGGTTTCATTTATAGTGAGAGTGTCAACATTGATATAACTCCATGCTTCTGCCAGTATGTCCATTTACTGGCTATTGGACAAGAATCTCAAATTAAATTTATACACTAACTGCTACATTGACATTTGTAGACAGTCTAAAAATGATGTGAATCTTAATCCTCTCTGCTCCCTTTCCTAACTCTTGGCCTTTGTTACTGTGGAAAGAAGCTACATAAGACTGAGAACTTTTTTTTTTTTTTTTAGTATTTTTATTTGTTTCACATGTTATTATGGACAAAAGATTCACCACCAAGTAAGAAGGGGACTTCTTGCCCAGGGGAGTATATGAGGGCAAATTTGAACCTAGGACCTCCCTTGTCTAGGCCTGACTCTCAATCCATTGAGCCACCCAGTTGCCCCTAACTAGGTCCATATTTTTTTTTAAATTTTTTTAAAACCCTTAACTTCTGTTTATTGATTTATAGGTGGAAGAGTGGTAAGGGTGGGCAATGGGGGTCAAGTGACTTGCCCAGGATCACACAGCTGGGAAGTGTCTGAGGCCGGATTTGAACCTAGGACCTCCCTTCTCTAGGCCTGGCTCTCAATCCACTAAGCTACCCAGCTGCCCCACTAGGTCCATATTTGAAACCATTCCATCATGGAAAACCCTGTCAGAGTTTGTAATCAAATGACAGAGAACCCAGAGTCATCTCCATACCACAATTAGTACTGAACTAAGATTTTGGGTAGGCTTATTATTGTTATTATTATTATCATCTTAAAATAATAATAATAATAATATCTAAAGGTAATACATTCTTCAAACTCATTTTTGTCAAACCTTTTTATTCAGGTGCCCCCCAAAAACCCTACTTAGTTATCTCAAGCATTCTTCTTATTCTTCTTTCTTTAACCCTTACTTTCCATCTCAGTAAAAACTTTAAAACGGAGGGAAGCTGGCTGGCTCAGTGGATTGAGAGCCAGGCCTAGAGATAGGAAGTCCTGGGTTCAAATCTGACCTCAGACACTTCCTAACTATGTGACCCTGGGCAAGTCACTTGACCCCCATTGCCTAGCCCTTATCACTCTTCCACCTTGGAACCAATATACAGTATTGATTCTAAGGTGGAAAGTAAATGTTTAAAATAACAACTCTAAAACAGAAGGACAAGGGCTAGGCAAAGGTGGTTAAGTGCTAAGGGTCACACAGCTAGGAATTATCTGAGAGCAGATTTGAACACAGGTCTTTCCGACTCCAGGCCTGGCACTTTATCTGCTGTGTCACTTAGCTATCCCTCAAATATTCATCTCACTAATGAATATCCTTCCTTCCCAGGGGGGCAGCAAAGTTAGTAGAAAAAGGAATGTATTTAGAACCTAGAAGACCTGGTCTTGACTTCCACTGTGTGACCATGGGAAAGGCAACTTCCTTTTTTTTTTTTTTTTTTAACCCTTAACTTCTGTGTATTGGCTCCTAGGTGGAAGAGTGGTAAGGGTGGGCAATGAGGGG
Source organism: Gracilinanus agilis (assembly GCF_016433145.1). Taxonomy (NCBI): domain Eukaryota; kingdom Metazoa; phylum Chordata; class Mammalia; order Didelphimorphia; family Didelphidae; genus Gracilinanus; species Gracilinanus agilis. The sequence goes on from NC_058131.1 coordinate 53,867,789, forward strand.
GTCAAGTGATTTGCCCAGGGTCACACAGTTGGGAAGTGTCTGAGGCCGGATTTGAACCTAGGACCTCCCGTGTCTAGGCCTAACTCTCAATCCACTGAGCTACCCAGCTGCCCCGAAAGGCAACTTCTCTGAAACTTGGTTACCTAATCTGTAAAATGGGGACAGTAATGTCTCCCTGCTACACAAGGATTCTGTAAGAAATATATGAGATGGAGTATATAGAGTATTTTTGAAATCTCCAAGTCAGCACACTATTATTGTTATTATTCATACTCATTTCTATTTCCTTGGAGAAAGGCTGATGACCAGAAACATATAGGCAATGGTATAGAGAAGAGACATGGGGCCTGTTAGTCCACAAACTGATGAATTGGCCAGTTGTCCTCCTACATTCCTGGTCAAATTTTATAGACAGTTCACAAGTAAAAGGGTTCTAGATTTGGGGAATGATGGGGTTCAATTCTATTTCTTCCACTTGTTACTTGTGTGATCTTGGACAAGTTATCACCCCTTTCTTAACCCCTTTTTTGTTCTGTGTCCAATAGAGGAGTAAGCTGTAGAAGAACTCTTAAGGTACATTTTAGCTTTGAATTCTATGATCTTATGGTTCACATTCTTTTATCTTTTTTACCTATCTAGTTTTCTTTGTTTCTTTTTTTTTTCTTATCTATTTCCCTGGTCTAGTGTGGCCCTTCCTTCCTCTGCTAGGTACTTCCTTGAGTCTCCCTCCCATCTGAGATGCCCTCCCACCTACACTGTAGATATCTTCTATGTACATAGTTATTTATGTGCTATCTCTCCCATTTCATTGTGAGCTTCTTGAAGACAGAGATCATGTTTTTTAATGTTTCTGTTTTTCCCATAGTGCCTGGAACATAACATTCAATAAGCATTTGTTGTCATTAACATCAGTTTCTTTTCCAGTTCTTTCCTCTTACCTTCTTCTGTGTTCCTTTTCTTGCTTTCTTCAGTCATAGTAGAACTCAAGAGATTTCCATTATGCACAGAGAGCCTGGGATAGCATCTTTTCACATGGAGAAATTGGGAGGCCTGATTCCAGGAGAATCATGATGACGTGTAAGGGAAAGCTCCAAGGAGAGTGCGTAGACATTCTGGTTGGCTAACTATGTGTTGAAGAGGAAGTTCTTTGATGAGCTGTCAAGGCATTGAAAAAGATCTTTCAGCTTCAACTGTTATTGTATACATGAGCACTTAGCACAGCAGTATAAGATACATGATCGATGCTTAATAAATATTTGTTTCTTCATTCTTTTTTTGCTTTATTTGGTGACTTGTTGGTTCATGGCCATACGAACCTTGAGAGTATCCAATGATAGACCATAAGAACCTTGAGAGTATCCAAAGTCAGGGGAACAAGCCATGGCCCAGGCTGGGTTTTGCATATATAGCAATATAAATGCCCCAAGGAATAGGGAGAAACCTTTGGGAATGACTTCTAGAATCCCATCCCAGTGGAGACTCTGGATCCAGAAGTTGTGCTGCATTTGGACATGAATTTGTTGAGAGTAATGCTACATCAGAACTGAACTAAGTTCAACCCTACATCTCCAGGTGGTATATGGGAAGTATTGGGAGAGGGGAAATAAAGAATATTTGTTCTTGCTATATCTTTGAAGTAAAGATCCCCTTGAAAAAGCTATCAACCAATGTTGAGTAGTTAAATGGAATTGAGGCGCTACCATTTAGCCCCTAATTGTGGAGAAAAACATGGTCAATGGGGGCTTGACCCAATCGCAGCAGAGGAACAAAGGATCTCCAAACCCCTCAGGTTTGTAGAGGCCAGAGAGCATGCTAGAAATGAAAAGAAGAAAACTAAAATGTAACACCTGGAAATGTCTCTTAAATGTCACCTAAAATTTTTTTTAGGGGCAGCTGGGTAGCTCAGTGGATGGAGAGTCAGGCCTAGAGACAGGAGTTCCTAGGTTCAAATCTGAACTCAGACACTTCCTAGCTGTGTGACCCTGGGCAAGTCACTTAACCCCATTGCCTACCCTTACCACACTTCTGCCTTGGAGCCAATACACAGTATTGACTCTAAGACGAAGGTAAGGGTTTAAACAAAAACATTTTTTTAAAAAGGAAATTAGTGAAAAAACAAAAACAAAAACAAGCAAGTATACAAAGAAACAGGAACTCTTTGTGACTATGGAATGAAGGGGGAAAGATTTGGAATTCAAAAGACATGCAGTATAAGAGGTAATATATGTAAACCTGCAGCCATTTAGGTGTTGGTGCATTACCAGCTGGGTGAGAGCTGGAGCTCTGAGGCCAACCATTACTAAATATCCATGCAGATTTTCCTTTAGCTCCTGGGAGTCCAAGAAAGTTAAATGAAGGCAAAGATTCCGCACCCAAAGCCTGGCTAGCAACAGGCTCAGAGAACTGTGAATTCAGTCTCTGGAATGCTAGCAGCACTGGAAGCCAAGGTGAACAAAAGGAGGGAAAAGATTTTTATAGGAATGAGGGAAGCCAGAGGAAAGACTGAGGTAATACAGAATTAAACTCCTGCCCAGATAGAAGCTCACTGTCAAATTCCATAAGTCAACTACCTGAATTCATGCAAACCTTTTAGTTATCATCCTATGACAAGTGATCCTTTTTGGAGAGCAAAAAAAAAAAATTCCTTTCAATGCTTTGTACCACCATTTCTGAGAAAAAGGCATAGTGTGAAATCAATATTCATGGATTTAAATAAAATATAACCTGCTTCCTCATAAAATGAGCTTTTTTTTTTAACCCTGCCTGCCTTTTCCATAAATTGGCACATGAAAGAATGAAATTTTAGTTTGGCTTCTTCATCTCAGCTTAAGATAGGATCCTATGGGGAATCTAACCTGTTGAGCTATGGAAATGACTCCTGAAATTTTCCATATCCTTCAGAGGTAAGATTACCAATTTTTTTTACATTTCATACCATGACCCAGTAATTTTTAAAAATGGAGGCAGCTAGTGGTGGATAGAGTATTGGAACTGGAGTCAGGAAGATCTGAGTTCAAACCCAGCTTTAGATACTTACTAGCTGTGTGACCATGCATAAGTCACCCTGCATAAGTCACTTAACCCTGTTTACCTCAGTTTCATTATCTGTAAAATGAGTTGGAGAAGGAAATGACAAACTACTCCAGTATCTATGTTGAGAAAATCCCAAATGGGATCACAAAGTGATCCCATCAAATTGAATGAATCACAACAATAAGAAAAGATAAGGTTCTGGGTTAAAGCACAGCCCACGCCTATCAAAACTGACTATCACCAAAGCATAGTCTTAAAGCTAAAAAGATCATAGTCAAGCCAGCTCATTTTACAGATGAGGCAAATGGTGGCCCAGAGGATATAAGTATTTGTTTGAGGTCACACGGGTAGCAAGGAAGAGAGCTGGGATTTGTACTCAGGTCGTCTGACTCCAAACCAAAACCTTTTCCTGATGTCCCACTGAGAATTCCAAATAATGGGCATAAGTCACAGAAGGACAAAGTTTATTCCAAGTAAAGAAAATTTCCAAATAGAATAAACCACCCAAAGTGGAATAAACCACCTTGAAATGTAGGTTCTCCCTCCTTCGAGGCCTTAAAGCAGAAACTAGATAATCATTTGCCCAGGATGCTGTAAGGGGGATACCTGCTCAGGGATGTACTAGTCTAGAGGTTTTCTGAGATGCCTTTCAAGGGGAGAGAATTAGGATTCCAGGTTTCTGTGACTTGGGGATTGATCTTGTTGCTATTTGCTCTTTAGTCCACTAGATGGCAGGAAAGAGAAACAAGAGAAGCAACTCTGGTAAAACAAACAAATGGAAACTTTATGCTTGGCTGAGGAATGAATGAATGGATACTTAGAAGCCATTGGTTTTGTTTTATGTTTTTTTTTTTACTCTTATTTATTTCCTTTTCTTTTCTCCAACTCACACTGATACTCTTTATCCATCTATTATCACAATAGTCCTGTGAAGTAAATGTCATTATTATCATCACTATTTTACAACTGAAGAAAATTTAGCTAACAGAGGCTAAATGTCTTGCCTAAGGACACTAGCCAGGCAGAATATGATTCTAAGGCTCCTGACTCCAAATGCCATGAGCTTCTGCTCACTGTGCCTGGCTTATGGGAGGCTAGGGGGAGTAAGAACACAGACCCTGGAGTCAATTAGACCTAGACCTGAGTTCAAATATGGCCTCAGACATTTACTAATCATGTGACCCTGTTTAAGTCACTTAACCTCTATCTGCCTCAGTTTTCTCATGTGTGAAGCAGGGATAAATAATAGCACTTACCTCTGGGGTTATTGGGAGGATCAAACAAGATAATATTAGAAAAGGGCTCAGTACATAGTAGGAGCTAAATAAGTGTTAGGAAATATTAGAAATTTTATTAAGTTATTTATATAATTATCAAATAATTAAATTACTTATATTAAATAATTATATATATCTATTAACTTATTAAGTACTTAGTGATAGTATTATTATCAGATAATAATCATAATTAGTTAGAGTAAGTATTTAATTAATACTTTTTGACTATCGTACTACCTCTCTAGGAAGTTCTTTGAAATATATATATATATGTGTGCATATATATATATATATTTTTTTTTTTAAATAAAACTCTTACCTTCCATCTTAGAATCAATACTGTAAGGGCTAGTCAGTGGGTGTTAAGTGACTTGCCCAGGTTCACAGCTAGGAAGTGTCTGAAGTCAAATTTGAATCTTGTCTCTAGACCTGGCTCTTGTGAAAGGGAATTCTTTATTCTTTTTGTCAATTTTGAGTTAACACTTGTGAAAGGGAACTCTTTATTCTCTTTGTCTATTTTTGAGTTAGCATTTGGTTAACACTAACTTAAATACCCCTACTTAAGTACCTCACCCATCTGTGAAGTGTGAATCAAACTCTTTTAGTACCCTTACTTAGTACCTTACCAGTCACTAAGAGTGTTTGCAAGTCATTTACTAAAGTGGGTAACAACTCAATAAAACAGTCAGGAAATTGTGAATCCTTTTGATAAGAGTTTACACCTCCAGAGGATGAGAAGTGGATCCTGCAAGACACTACCCCACCCTCCCAGGCCGTGATAGACACTTTGAAAGATTGGCCCCGATGAAGAAGGGAAGGGACAAGAAGTCACTATAAAAGCCCTAAATTCTAGGGCTAGAGGTTGGCTTCAGAAGTCGTCCTCCACAGGTCATCATCTTCAGCTCAAATTGAGGGAACTTGGCTTTCCTTTCTTGACTTCTGGAGAGAGACTAACTTAGGTCGAGGGTTAACAAGTTATGCCAGGCTGAGTAAGGCACAGGAGCAATATTTAGTGTGATAGGCTAAATATCTTCTCTACTTTCTTTTTGTATTTCTCAACTTTCACTCTCTCCACCTATTTTGTAAATAAAAACTATTGAAAGTCATTTTGATTTGAGCTATAATATTTTAAATTGGCAACCACAATATTATTTATAATTTTCATATATTTTAGTCAAACCCTTAATTTTAATTCCTTACACTCTCAATCCACTGAGCCACCCAGCTGCCCCCAGATTTTTTACATATTTTGTATTATTTATGTATGTGTTTATAAGTGCACTCATTTTTATGCTATATATGTTGTCTCTCCTAACAGAATGTAAACCTTTTGAGAGAAGAAATTGTTTCATTTTTGTCTTTTTATTTCTAGTGTCTAATGTAGTGTCACTTTCATATTAGAAGCTTAATACATGCTTATTGGTTGATTGACTGAAAACCATAGTATTGACAGCAAGGTGGCATAGTGGATTGTGCTGGGACCAGAATCAGGAAAACATCTTCCTGAGTTTGATTCTGACCTCAGATACTTTCTAAATTGTATGGCCCTAGACAAGTCACTTAACCACAGGTGCTTCAGTTTGCTCATCTATCAAATGCACCGGAAAAGGAAATGACAAATCACTCCAGTATCTTTACCCAAAAAACCTCAAATAGGGTCATGAAGAGTTCTACATGACTGAAACAACTCAACCGAGACAACACAGTCATAGTATGGTAACAGGCTCTCTATTGAGACCTGATTAGGGAAAATCCTTTACCTCAAAGCTGATTAAACATTACACAAGATTTAAATCTTCACTCTGTACAAGAAATTGCAATGATGCTTCAGTCTCTCAACTCCATTTCTTTCCCATGCCATCATCCCTGCATTGAGCTACATTCTTTCCATTTCTCATCTTAATGGACTAATTCACCTCTATGCTTCCTTTGCCACTTTGTCTTGATTGTAGAAAATCTTGCCCTTCTAAACCCCAGCTTTGGATCATTCCCACCCTCCACTGTTGCCTTCATTCCTACTGGTATACTGTCTATTGATGGTAGAGAAAATGACAAACTGTACTGATTGAGTCTACTATAAATATGTTACATCATCATAGTTGGACCATTAATGCAGCAAGGTAATTCTTTTATCCATCTCTAACTGATTTATTATCCCACTCATCAAACTGCCTTTTTCCAAGATTTTTTTCATCACTCTTTAAACTTCCCCCACCTTCTCCTCCCCTTCCCCTCTCAGCTAAGCACTTTACCTCATATTTCACACACACAAAAAAATGGCATCCATTCATGGAGAGTTCTCCTCTTCTCTTCTCTCTTCTTCATCTTGAATCATTCAGGTGCCTTCTGCTACTCTCTTTCTTCATTCCTGACACATACTGAGTGACCTTTCTCCTTGCTAAGGCATACTTCTCTAGATATACAAGGGATCCCATTCCATGTTGTCTTCTCCAGCAAATTCCCTCCTCAATCACCCCTATTCTTTTTTTTTGAAACCTTTACCTTCTGTTTTGGAATCAATAGTGTGTATTGGCTCCAAGGCAGAAGAATGGTAAGGGAGGCAAAGGGGGTCAAGTGACTTGCCCAGGGTCACACAGCTGGGAAGTGTCTGAGGCCGAATTTGAACCCAGGACCTCCCATCTCTAGGCCTGGCTCTCAATCCACTGAGATACCCAGCTGCCCCCACCCTACCCCTATTCTTTTACTAATATTCAATCATTCCTTATCTACTGGTTATTCCCATTGCCTTCAAACATGTCCATGTTTCCCTAATTCTCAAAAAACCCTCACTTGATGATCTATCTATCCCCTCTAACTATTGTCCTATATATATTTCTCCTCCCCTTGGTGGTTAAACTTCTTGTGAAGGTATCTGAAATAAATGCTCTCACTTCCTTTCCTCTCACTCTCTTTTTAACTCTTTAAAGTCTAATTTCCGACATGATTATTCAACTGTAACTGCTCTCAAAAATTTCTAAAGACACCTAGCAGATTGGCTAATATAATAGCAAAGGAAAGTAATAAATGTTGGAGAGGATGTGGCAAAATTGGGACATTGATGCACTGCTGGTGGAGTTGTGAATTGATCCAACCACTCTGGAAGGCAATTTGGAACTATGCCCATAAAAGAATGTCTGCCCTTTGATCCAGCCATACCACTGCTGAATTCACACCCCAAAGAGATCATAAGGAAAAAGACTAGTACAAAAATATATGTAGCCACTCTCTTTGTGGTGGCAAAAATTTAGGAAATGAGAGGATGCCTTTTGATTGGGGAATGGCTGAACAAATTGTGGTATCTGTTGGTGATGGAATACTATTGTGCTAAAAGAAATAATGAATTGGAGGAATTTCATGTGAACTGGAACAACCTCCAGGAATTGTTGCAGAGTGAAAAGAGCAGAACCAGAAGAACATTGTACACAGAGACTGATACACTGTGGTAAAACTGAATGTAATGGACTTCTCTACTAGCTGCAATGCAATGATCCAGGACAATTCTGAGAGGTTTATGAGAAAGAAAACTAGCCACATCCAGAGAAAGAATTTTGGGAGTAGAAACACAGAAGAAAAACAACTGCTTGATCACATGGTTCAATGGGGATGTGATTGGGGATGCAGATTCTAAAAGATCACCCTAGTGCAAATATCAATATGGAAATAGGTCTTGATCAATGACACGTGTAAAACCCAGTGTAATTGCTCCTTGGCTATAGTAGAGGGGTGGGAGGAGGGGAAGGAAAGAACATGATTCATGTAACCATGGAAAAAGATTCTAAATTGGTTAATTAAATAAATAAATTCTTAAGACATTTTTCCAAAGATCCCTTAATTGCCAGATCTAATGACCTTTTCTCAATCTTCCTGATTTTGACCTCTCCACAGTTAAGTAACATTTGATTAATATTCTGTTCTCTCTAGGTTTTCATGACAATACTCCCTCCTGGTTCTCCTCCTATTTGTCTGACTACTTCTCTGTGTCCTTCACTGTATCTTCTTTAACATCATGTTTGCTAATAGTGGAGGTCTTCTGAGACTCTTATCTTCTATTTTATTTGATGGTCTCTTTAGGTCCCATGAGTTCAATGATCATCTTCATGAAGATGACTCTCAGATCTACTTATCTGGTCCTGATCTCTTCACCAATTTCTAGTTTTGCATCTCAGACTGCTTATTAGAAATTTTGAATTGTATATTCTGTAGAATTTTTAAGTCAACATACCACAAACTGAACTCACTTTCTTTCCTTCCAAATCTTCCCCTCATCCTAACTTTCTTGTTACCATTGAGGGTACTGCCATACTCCTGGTCACACAGGCTGGCAACCTAGGAGTCAGCCTGGACTCCTCACTCTTTCTCAATCCTCATGTTCAATCTGTGTTCAAGGCCTGTTAATTTTGCCTTTACATCATCCCCCCTCCCTTTTTTTGGACCCCTACCTTCTGTCTTGAAATCAGTACTAAGTATCAGTTCCAAGGCAGAAGAATAGTAAGGGCTAGGCAATGAAAGTTAAGTGACTTGCCTAGGGTCATATAGCTAGGAAGTCTCTGAGGCCAAATAGGACCCAGGACCTCCCCTTGGGTCTCCAGGCCTGGCTCTCTATACACTGAGCCACCTAGATGCTTTCCTTTGTATCATTCTTGCAAAGTCCTCTTTTCCTCTCTGACACTGCCAGCACCCCGTATTATTGCAATGTAGTCCACTTGCAGGTTTCCCTGCAAGTTGCTTCCCTCCAAACCATCCTCTACTCTGATCTTCCTAAAACCCAGGTCTGGACATGCTTTATCCTTTCCCCATATGACCTACAGGATCAAATATGCAAACCCTCATTGTCTTTTAAAGCTCTTCATAACCTGGCTCCTTCCTACCTTCCCAGTTTTCTTAGGCTTTACTCCCCTCATGTACCCAGCAATTCTGCGGCATTGGTATTTGTGCTGTTCTTCCCACATGACACTTCATTTTTTGATTCTGAGTCTCCTTCTTGGGTATCATAACTGTCTTTTTTGCTTGGAATGCTTTTCCTCCTCATGTTCCCTATAATTCTCTGTGTGTGTGTGTATGTGTGTATATGTGTCTGTCTGTCTGTCTGTATGTCTCTGTCTCTGTCTCTCTTGCCTATCTCTATCTGTATCTCTTCTTATTCATTCTTTGTCTTTCTTATCCCTCTCTTTGTCTCTCCCTTTTCTCATTGGCTCTTTCTCTTTTCTCTCTCTGCCTCTGTCTCTGTCTGTTTCTCTCTCTCCTTTCTCTCATTGATTCTTTCTCTGTCTCTTTTATCATTCTGTCAGTCTGTCTGTTTGTCTCTTTCTCATTTCCCTTTCCTGGCTTCCCTGGCTTCCTTCTAGTCATAGCAAAAGTCTCATCTTTTGCAAGAAGCCTTTACCAGACCCCTTAATTGTGTGCCTTCCCTCAGAGATTGCTCCCAGCTCACCATGGGTTATTGATTTATCATGTTGTCTCTCCCACAAGACTGTGACATCCTTAGAGTAGGAACTGTTTTTTACCTTACTTTGTATCCTTATCCCTTGGCAAGGTGCCTGGTATATGGCAGGTGCTAAGTCAATGTTAGCTGCCTATTGATCCAGACAATTAAGAGTTACATAGGAGAGTTACAACAATGGCCTGGGAGAAGCCGGAAAAGGCCTTCACCTAATCAGATAAAAGAGACTACATTGTTAAGTTTTCAGTCCTCTCTGAGCATTTTTGGTCTATTTTATCAAAGAAATGAAGGGGAGCTTAGAACATAGTTACTCTGAAGAATCATTTGGGCAAGATTCAGATATACATTCAGATCCTCTTTGGTTACTCTCAGACTTCACAGAATACAAAAGAATCAAAAAATGTCAGGAACACAGTTATCGTTTGAATTATAGAAGGTCAGAGTGGAAGGGTGTAGAGGCCAAGGGCTTCATCCCTTCTAAGGATGACAATAATGAAGACCCAAAGAGGAGGGGCTTGCTTATGTAGAACCATAAGCAGATCTCAGGTCTCAAGACTTGGGGTCCAGGGTTCTGTACCCATACATTCTGTATATAGTAGAAAGAAGACTGGAATTAGAGTCAAAAAACCTAGGTTTAACTCAGTTCCCATTGTTGCTCCAATAGAGGCAGCCATGTGGTTGCTAAATGGCAGATAGTCAATAATGGGCCTGGAGGCAAGAAGACCTGAATTCAAATGAGACCTCAGACACTTGCTAGCTGTGTGACCCTCAACAAGTCACTTAACCTCTGCCTGACTCAGTTTCCTCAACTGTGAAATGGGAATAATAATAGCAACCTATGTTCCCTGTTAAGACTGAATGAGCTGAAGTGCTTAGTACAGGGCCTGACACATAATAGGTGCTTAATAAATACTTGTTTCCTTCCTTCTGTTACAAAAGCTTTGAACAATTCATTCTTTTCATTTGTAATATAATGGAATTTAATTCTGATTGGGGTGAAGGTTAACCTGGGCTCCACAGATGCAGATTCTTGTGGATAGATTTCAAGGAATCTGTGATCTTGAATGGGAAAAATTTGCTTTTATTTTTATATAATTGGTTTCTTCGTAACCTTATATATTTAATTTTATTATTATAAAACATTAGTCTGGAGGCACCTAGGTGACTCAGTGGATAGAGGACCAGACTTAGAGAGAGGAGGACCTGGGTTCAAATCTGAATTCAGACACTTTCTAGTTGTGTAACCTTGGGCAAATCACTTAACCCCCATTGCCCAATTTATAGCTCTTCTGCCTTGGAACCAGTACTCTAAGCCAGAAAGTAAAGGTTTCAAAACAACAATAAAACTTTACTCTGAGAAGGGGTGCATAGGCTTTCTCAGTTTGCCAAAGATGTACAGGACACAATAACAGATTCCATGAAACAGGCGATCTTGAAGGTTGTTTCCAACTACAGATCCTATTAAGAACCCTATTTGGTCTATACCCTTGTCCTCATCAACAGATCTCTGCAGTGCCCCTCAAGTATTCCAAATTTGCAGATGGTTTGATTTAACAAAACAAAACAAGCTTCTCCCAAGTCTGGGTTTTTGCCACTTTCCCTGGAGTGGATGGTGAGACAGATGTTGAGGTTAATAAACATTTGGAGGCCCATGAACCTTGTAATCTCCTTAAGATCAGAAGCTGCCCTTTAGATTCTGATCTAAGTGTTGCTGGTTGTCTAACACTTAACTATGACAACATATGCTTTATGCAGCATTTTATTTTATTTTATTTTTAATTTTTATTTTGACAATTTCCCCCTAGTTACATATTTCATGTTCTTTCCCTCTCCCCAAACCGCCCTAACCCCCCTTAGCCAAAGCACAATTCCACTGGGCTTTACATGTATCATTGATCAAGACCTAATTCCATATTATTGATAGTTGAAATAGAGTTATCGTTTAGTGTCTTCAACCCCAATAATATCCCCATCAGCCCATGTGATCAAGCAGTTGTTTTTCTTCTGTGTTTCTCCTCCCACAGTTCTTCCTCTGAATGTGGCTGGTTTTCTTTGTCATAAGTCCCTCAGCCTTGCTCTTGATTCTTGCATTGCTGCTAGTAGAGAAGTCTGTTATGTTCGATTGTTCCACAGTGTATCAGTCTCTGTGCACAATGTTCTCATGGATCTGCTCCTTTTACTCTTTTATGCAGCATTTTAAGGGAAGAGGTTCTTTCTTCAAAACTATCCTGTGGGGTAGGGAAGGCAGATATTATTATTCCTTTTAACAAATGAGGAGATTGACTCTCAGGCCAAGGTACTAGCTTAAGATCATACAATTATTTTAGTGGCATGGCTAGGAATTCAGTTCAGGATGTCTGACTCCAAATCTGGGGATTCTTCCCACAACAGTTTGTAGACTGAAGAATGAACCCCTGAATTACCTGCTGCCCAAGGCCATCAGCTAAGAAATTTTGTCCCAGGGGACTGTTCAAGTAGCCGATAGTAAAGAATATGAAGAAACCTCATTCATCATATTTGGGATCGCTAAGTTTTTTTTTTCTTTTTAAACCCTTACTTGCATTTCTAGTAACAATTCTAGGACAGAAGGGCAAGGACAAGGCAAACGAGGTTTAGTGGCTTTTCCAGGATCACATAGCTGAGAAGTATCTGAGACTAGATTTCAGCGTAGGTCCTCCCAACTCAAGGCTTGACACTCTATCCATCATGCCACCTAGCTGCCTCTGGTGTCACTAAGTTTTCAAGAGAAGCATACAGGGGGCAGATAGCTTGGCCCAATGGATTTCAAGCCAGGCCTAGAAGTGGGAGGTCCTAAGTTCAAATATGGCCTCAGACATTTCCTAGCTGTGTGACCCTGGACAAGTCACTTAAACCCCCATTGCTTAGCCCTTACCACACTTCTGTCTTGGAACCAATACACAGTATCAATTCTAAGATGGAAGGTAAGGGTTTAAAAAAATAAAATAGAGAAGCATACAGTATAGGCTAGATTTTTCCTTTTGCTGCTTCTTTATAGAATATACAGCTTTGAGGGATGACAACATCTGAAACTGTGACAACCTTTATTTCAAGACTGAGAACAACTTATGTTAGCCAGAAAAATCTTCTTATCTTAATAATTCTAAAAGAATAAGAATGATACCTTATCTTAATAACTTATCTTATATTATCTTATATATGTTGTCTTAAAATTCTAAAAGAATATCTTAATAATGTATCTTATATCTTATATATCTTATATCTTAGTAACTTATCTTAAAAATTTTTAAAGAATAAGAATAGAAATATCTTACTCTTAGTCATAGTTAGAATAAGTAAGAAAAATATGAACTTTCAAATCTGTCCCATTCTAGCTTGGATCTTACCTTGAATATCATGTGTTTTTTCAATATTCATTGAACAAGTCTCAGACGCTTCCTAGATGGGTGACCCTGGACAAGTCATTTAACCATCATTGCCTAGCCCTTACCCCCTTTCTGCCTTAGAACCAATACCTAGTATTAATTCCAATGGAAGGTAAGAGTTTAAAAAAATATTCATTTAACAAACATGACTTGAAGCCAGAACGATGCAGTGGAAAGAGTGCCAGCTTTTGAATTAAAAGGACTTGGGTTCAAATTCTGACTCTCACTGAATCCCTGTGTGTCCATTGGCAAATCATTTTACTTCTTTCCAGTTCTATAACCCTTTGTTCCTATGAACCATGATGAGTTAATATAAAGAGAAGGGACTAGAACCAGGGTAACAAATAAGATAATACTCGTGAAGCATCTAGCGAAGTTTCTGACTCATAGAAGGCACTTAATTCATGTTTATAAGCTTCTCTTTTTCTTTCTTTCTTCCCTTCCTTCTCTCCTTTTCATTCCTCCTTTCTTCCCTCCCTTCTGTCCTCTCTCCCTCCCTCTTTTCCTTCTTCTTTCCCTTCCTTCCTCCCTCACTCCCTCCTTTCTTCTTTCTTTCATCACAATTATAATAATGTAAAAGAAAAGGAAGCCAGACTCTGAGTGACTGCAATTACCAAACTTGTATTCAGAGAACAGATGGCAAAATGCACCTGCCTCCTTTTGGCAGAGGGTATAATCCCTCCAGTAACACGCACTGTTGGTTTTGCTTAGCAGTTTTCTTATGAATAAAGGGATTATGCTTTCATAGAGGATAGAGAGGCAGGAAATAGGGAAACGATTGTGATAGAAAGTCCAAAGGCATTATTTTAACTTCTTTTTAAGAGAAATATCAGCGTCTCTTATTTGTCATTTATCTTTCTTTCTGGAAAAGGAAGGGTCTAGAAGGGTCATGGGTCCTTCAGGGTAAGGGCAAAAGAAAGGGAGGACTGTGTCACCCAGCATCCTCTCTACCTCTCCACCACTGGAGGCTGCTGTTCCCCGGGTCAAGTTTGTAACCATCTGTTCAAGATACTTTGTTCCAGAAAATGCTTGAGGGCAGGGAAGCTTTTTATTTACTTTCTTCCCAGAAAAATAAAAGTTTTGCATAACGCCTAGGACAGTTGTTTGATCACAAAGGTCATGGAAACGCCAAGAAGCTTTTGATGACTTCCTTGCTTCCCAACCTGGGTAAAGCACTCCTCAATTTGGTGTCTGAGGACCTGAGCTACAAGTGATATTCCTTCTCCATTCCCAGTAAAAGAACATCTCTCTTAGAGCAAAGGAGGGACCATGACCTCTGCCAAAGGGAGAGAAATGCATTTATGCTCTGTTCTCCGGGGATGAGACTGGTCTTTACAGTCCCTCAGAATTCAGCTTCCTTTACTTTTACATTATCAGAGTTCTAGAGCTGGGTGATTTTTTTTTTTTTTTTTTTTTTTTGCAAATACTTGGTTCCTTCAAGTAGTTTCTTCATCTTGAAGACTGGCCAATAAGGATGCTTCCATTTTCTTCCCCATGGGGTAGAATTTGTGTGTGTGTGTGTGTGTGTGTGTGTGTGTGTGTGTGTGTGTGTGTGTGTGTGTGTTTTAAACCCTTAGCTTCTGTGTATTGGCTTATAGGCGGAAGAGTGGTAAGGGTGGGCAATGGGGGTCAAGTGACTTGCTCAGGGTCACACAGCTGGGAAGTGTCTGAGGCTGGATTTGAACCTAGGACCTCCCGTCTCTAGGCCCAACTCTCAATCCACTGAGCTACCCAGCTGCCCCCCCGTGTGAAAAGTTTTATAAGCCACAACATAAATGTGAATCATGATTCCATTCCAATAAACATTTATTAAGGGTCTACTATATACACGGGCAGCTAGATGGTACGGTGGCTAGAGTGCTAGGCCTAGTCATGAAGACTTGAATTCAAATCCATTCCCAAACACTTACTAGCTGTGTGACTGGACAAATCACTTCACCCTGTCTGCTCAGTTTCCGCATCTGGTAAATGATCCGGAGAAGGAAATGGCAAGGCAAGAAAACTCCAAGTGGCATCACCAAGAGTCAGGCACAAGGAGCGTGGGGGCAGCTGGGTAGCTCAGTGGAGTGAGAGTCAGGCCTAGAGACAGGAAGTCCTAGGTTCAAACCCGACCTCAGCCACTTCCCAGCTGTGTGACCCTGGGCAAGTCACTTGACCCCCATTGCCCACCCTTACCAATCTTCCACCTATGAGACAATACACCAAAGTACAAGGGTTAAAAATTAAAAAAAAAAAAAAAAAAAAAAAAAAAAAGAGTCAGGCACAGCAATAACTACATACATGGCACTTTTAGGTTCTGGGGGAAACGCAAACACAAACATGGCAAGGTTTAGCATTCTGTCTGGGAGGGTCTGACATGTTTGCCGAGAAATAGAATGTCACCGACAGAGTGATGGGAGCAAAAAGAAGAGAGAACTGGGAAAAGTGCTCTAGGAAAACTTATGATAGAAATGACCTGGAATTGGCATTTACTACTTAGAATAAGTCTACTTTAAGAAAGTTAGAGCCAGAAGGGCCCTTAGAAAGCCGTTGTCATAAGATAATTGACCACCCCTCCCCTCGTTTTGTGGATGGGATAACTGAAAGCCATAGAGAGGCATGCCTTGCCTGACTACCTTGTAGGGAGGGAAGAACAGGGAATGGAATCCAGACCTCCAGGCCAGTGCCAGCTGCACTAATGCTACCTCTCCTGGACGGGGTGTCGAAATAGGATGTTCTTCATTTATCTGTGTGCAAAGACTGGAAGGAACTGGCTTGTGCTTTTATTTTCTTAATCAAATTCATCAGATCATTTTCTTCTACCTAGGCAAGGTTTGTTTGCTTTCCTTGACACATATGCAGAGTGTTCAGAACTGATTTTCCTTAATGATTCTATGAAGATCTCTGTGGACCAGCAGCTCTGGAATGCGACTTTTGCACCAGATTCACACAGGTGGAGGGAGGTCTCAGAAACCCAAAACAGCATTGAAGGACAACAGGATAAGAGGCTTAATAGGCAGGTTTGGATGAGATTATGGAGAACCTCAAAGACCTGACCTAGGAGTTTAGATGGAGAGCTGGAAGGACCTTCTCTAATCATTTAGTCTTTTTTTTTAAATAGATGAAGAAATGAATTAAAGAATTTCAGAGCCACTTTTCAGTACCTCTAATTGTTAGGAAGATTTTCCTGACATCAAGGCTCAATTTACCTTTATAACTCTCACCATCACTCTTTGTTCAGCCCATGGGGGCCAAGAAGGGCAAATCGAATACTCTTTCTTCTACATGACCACATTCGAGTACTTGAGAGTGCCATTGTTTCAATTCCCTCTTCTACCCCTCTGACTTCCACACCCTCAACATCTTCTTTTAGGCTAAAAATCCCTAGTTTCTTCAACCAATCATCACAAGACATGGTCTTGTGACACTTGACTCTTCTGGTTGCCCTCCTCTAGAAGTTAATGTTCTTTCTTAAATGTGGAGCTCAGGCTTGAACCCAAAACTCCATGAGTGCTTTGCTTAAAGTCAAGGACAGTAGAACTATTACTTCTGTGTCCAGAGAAAAAAGAAAGCAACTTGCCTGAGACAATGTAGGTACTAAGTAGCAGGGCAGAATTTGGAATTCCCACTTTCCACTCCTCCAAGTTTTGTTATTGTTAAGTTGTTTCAGTTGTGTCTCACTCTTCATGACCCCATTTGAGGTTTGCTTGGCAAAGATACTGGAGTGGTTTGCCATTTCCTTCTCCAGCTCCTTTTATAAATGAGGAAACTGAAGCAAACAGGGTTAAATGACTTGCTCAGGGTCACACAGCTAGTAAGTGTCTGAGGCTACATTAAAAAGTCATTTCTTTTGAGTGATAAATGATTCTCTGTAAAATGGAAGCTGTACTCCTAACCTGATTAGTCAAACCTAGTATTTGGGAAAATATGACAACAGGGAGGAAGCTTGCTCTAAAAGTATCTCTGTTTTTCTTTTCTAGGAATTAGTGGTGGACCTTTGGGCAATCAGTACAGACTCAAGCAATTCCACTTCCACTGGGGAGAAGTGAATGATTGGGGCTCAGAACACACAGTGGACAATCAAGTTTACCCAGCTGAGGTTTGTACATGGATGGGTTAACCCAACTTGACCATGGGTTTATCCATGCAGAGGATTTAAAGATGATTCTCTCACTGTCAGAGAACACAGACCAGAGAACTTCAAAATCATGAATATTTGAGTGGACAGGTGGTTCACTGGTTAGAGAGCCAGGCCTAGAGATAAGAGGTCTTGGATTTAAATGTAATCTTGTATACTTACTTCCAAGCTGTGTGACTCTAGGCAAGTCACTTAATCTCAGTTCCCTATATCTTGACACTCCTGCCTTGGAAACAATATCTATTCTAAGACAAAAAGTTAAAAAGAAAAAAAAAAACCATGAATAATTGAAAAAAAAAAACACACTGATTACATGACTTGGCCCAGTTACACACCTAGAAAGTATTGTTTATTGTGGTTTGGTCATTTTCAGCCACATCTGACTCTTTATGACCCCATTTGGGTTTTGTTTGTTTTTTGTTTTTAAACCCTTACCTTCTATCTTGGAATCAATACTATGTATTGGTTCCAAGGCAGAAGAGTGGTAAGGGCTAGGCAATGGGGGGTTAAGTGACTTGCCCAGGGTCACACAGTTGGGAGGTATCTGAGGCCAGGTTTGAATCTAGGACCATCTTTAGGCCTGGCTCTCAATCCACTGAGCTATCCAGCTGTGCACCCCCCCCCCCAATTTGGGGTTTTCTTAGCAAAGATATTAGAGTGATTTGCCATCTCCTTCTCCAGCTCATTTTATAGATGAGGAAACTGAGGCAAACAGGGTAAAGTTACTTACCCAGGGTCACACAGCTAATAAGTATCTGAGGCCAGATTTGAACTCAGATAGTCCAGACTCTAGGTCCAGCTCTCTATGTACTGTGCCATCTTGCTGCTTCAGTTTGCCCATGTCTGCCCTTTGAGTAGCAGAATGGAGGGGTGGGGGAAGAAAGACAAGATGACTTGAGATTTTTCCCCAGACAGAGTTCACTGCTGACAGAACCTTCCTGGTTAGTTCTCTTCAATTTCCATGGCATTTCTAAGGCTCAAGGTGTTTATTCTCCAGAAATTGGGTGAATTAAAAAAAAAAAAGGAGGCTAGGAATAAGGGAATCAAGTCCCTGGATGAAAGAATCAAAAAGCAGAAGGCCACGAGGAATCAGAGGAGGGTGGGGGAAAGAAGAAGCTGTGGAAGGCAGGAAAGGAAGAGGACAAAAAAAAAGAAACATAATCTCAATATCATAGGACTCGAAGGCCAGAAAAGAAACATAGCAATAACAGTGGCATCTAAAAGGTAGCAATAAATAAATAAATAGATGGGGGGAAAAGGCCACATTTATTTACACCAAGACAATGAACATTTGTTTAGTACCTAATCTGTAGGGAACTCCATGCTGGGCCCTGGGAGAGACAGGAAGTTCAGATAAGACATGGTCAGCCTCGTAAAAGTCATGTACTGTACAGGACTTTGTGAATTTTCAGAAATTTGAAGACATTATCTATATAACCTTGGACGAGTCACATCCCTCTTGGAGCCTTTCTTTCTTCATCTGAGATCAAGGGATTAGACTGTATCCAATCCAAGGTCCCAGCCAGCTTTTTAAAAAAACCTACACTTTTATTAAAATTGAAGTAGTAGAATATAACCTCAGGTAGGTCCTGCCAAACTAGAGAGCTCAGAAATAGACCAGAGATCTTTTATACAAGAAGTAGCCTGGTGATTGTTGGAAAGGCTCATCATCACATTGGCTCCAGGATTCTTGCCTACAGCAACAACTCTCTGAGTACAGAGTGTCCCATAAATCTTAGTATATTTTTGGGGACACGATGATGAGGATCATCTATCTAAAGTCAGAAGCCTCTTCAGGGACCATCTGTCAACCTTTCCTGCCTCCATTTTACATATGAGGAAATCGAGGTCCAAAAAAAGCAAAATGACTTGCTCAAGGTTACCAGGGGCAGAAGCACCACATAGGATTTGAACCCAGGGACTCTGACTACAGAGACAATGTAGTTCCCTGTATTTCATTGCCTCCTAAAGGTTGAGATCTATATGTTGAAGGAAGTTAGCAATATTGGGAAATTATCGATCTGTGAATTATTGAAGTGTTTAAATGTTTAAAATGGAGTTTCTACTGTGATAGGCAATTTGAGGAGGGAGAAGGAATGCAAAGGTGAATATTTTTAACATAGTCCCTGCCCTCAAGGAACTTCCAATTTAGTAGAGAAGCTTACAGTCCATTAGTATTACTAAAATACTACTTTTTTCCCCAGTCTGTAGTTTCAAAACCATACAATCTTGCTAAGTTTTTATTCTCTCTCAAAGTGGAGCTCATAAACATATCTGAAGTGCTTTTGGTCTTTAATAGCATTTCAGGAAATTTAGCTTATTTAAATGCCTAAATATTTCAAGAGTAAGTGATCTTGTAAGTTTGGCTCTAATTATTCCTTCCACCAACACAGATTCTATTTCAGCAGTTTCTGAGTAGATGGTCTTTGGGTAGCCCAGACTTTTGACTACCTGGTAACCAACCTTCAGGGGCTGAAATCCAGTAAAGGGAAAACAAACAAACAAGAAGAAATTTCTCCATTTAGTTAACAAATATACTGGAGTTCTGCTATAATGCTATATTTATCATCCATGCCTTAAAGACTGGCCCAATGAAGATGGCCTTTAGCCCATCAAGAATTAAAACTCTGAGTCAAGTCACTTAACCCCCATTGCCTAGACCTTACTGTTCTTTTGCCTTAGAACCAATACCCAGTAAGGGTTTAAAAAAAAAAAAAAAGAATTAAACCCCTGAGGGGCAGCTGGGTGACTCACTGGATTGAGAGCCAGGCCTAGAGATGGGATGTCCTAGGTTCAAATTTGGCCTCAGACACTTCCTAGTTGCATGACCCTGTACAAGTCACTTAATCCCCACTGCCTAGCCCTTATCATTCTTCTGCCTTAGAACCAATACATAGTATTGACTCTAAGACAGAAGATAAGGGTTAAAAAAAAAAATTAAACCTCTGAGGTCTGAAGTCCAGAATAGATCTGCCATGTATAGAGTTCAGGCCTATAACAAGTAATGTTTAAAATAACCCCCAAACAACCCTTATCTTCTGTCTCAGAATCAATATTGCATATTGTTTCTAAGGCAGATGAGTGGTAAGCCTAGACAATGAGTTAATTTGACTTGCCTTAGTTCACACAGCTAGGAAGTGTCTAAGGCTAGATTTGAATGTAGGACCTCCTGTCTCTAGGTCTGGCTTTCAATTCAGGGAGCCACCTAACTGCTCCCAACTAGTAATATTATTCTTGTTCTAAGAACCCTTCCAGCTTTGACATCTGATGATTCAATCACATCTATATAATAAAGGTACAATCTAAGTGAGATATTGTAAGTAAGTACCTACTATGTGCCAGGCACTGGACTAAATGCTTTACAAATCCTGCCTCAATTGATAATTTGATCTTGCCCCCCACTTATAATTCCTTATAATTTGCTGATTTGATCTTGCCTTAGACTTACAGTCTAGGGATAAGTTATCAGACAATATTTTATGATCAAACGAATAAGCATTTATTAAGCACCTACAATGTGCCAGGCACTATGTTAAGCACTAGGAATACATCCCCCCCAAAAGGTAGAAAAGTCATTGTTCTCAAGGAACTCGAAATTTACTGGGGAGACAACACAAACAACTATGTATAAATAAGCTAAATACAGAATAAATTGGAGTTAGTCATAGAGAATAGGGACTGGGAAAGGTTTCTTTAAGAAGGTAGGATTTTAGCTGAGATCTGAAGTCAGAGATAAAGGAAGGAAAGAATTCTGGACATGAGAAGACAGCCAGTAGAAATGCTCAATCTAGAGATGAAGCGACTTAGGTGAAAAACAGTCCTTCTTATGAGGAGGCCAGTGTCACTGTATTGCAGAAGAGTAGGGAGTTAGGAGAGGGAATTAGATGTAAGAACACTGGAAAGTTGGAAGGGGTTGAGTTATAGAGGATTTTAAAAAGGCAAACAGATTTTATTTTTGATCCTAGTGGTATATAGAGAGCCAGTAGAGTTTATTGAATAGGGATTGACATGATCAGGCTTGTGCTTTATAGGAAAATCAACTGTGATCATTTGAGTGGAAGATAGAGTGGAGAGAGCCTTGAAGCAGAGGGATCATAAGTATATTAGAGAATTAGGTTAATAGCCTAACTTCCCTCTAAATTATACCCTCAAACCTCAATCTTAACAATATGGAAATGGAATGAGAGATCAAAGAACAGCCATAGCTTTCAAATCAAGTCTGGTCTTAATATTTGTTCTGTTGCAGGAAATTTAAATTCTTTTCCAATTTCATTTCAGCTTCATTTAGTACACTGGAATTCTGCTAAATATCAAAATTACAAAGAAGCAGTAATGGGAGAAAATGGTTTGGCTGTAATAGGAGTATTCTTGAAGGTAAACCCTTATAAGATCATAACTCTTCTGCTGAGGAGATCAGTATGGGCAAAAAAATTAGACATTGATTTTTTAAAAAATTATATGTGTAGGTATATATTTTTAATCTTGTTTTGCTAAATTACTCTTATCTCATTGGTAAAAAGAAAAAGGACTTTTAACTCAAGTTTTCATGGATTTGCATCCTATAGCTGGGAATGGAGAATAAGGAGCTGCAGAAGTTGGTCAATATCTTACCAGAAATTAAGCATAAGGTAAGATGGGCATTTTGAAATCAACATAATTTGGAAAGCAAAATTCATTTAGCACAGTCTCTGGCAAAGAGAAGGGGCTTAAAAATACTAGTTGACTCATTTAAGTTGTATTTTGGGACCAAAGGAAAGCTTAATTATCACTTTCGTGATTTCTTGTTATCATACAAGGCACGTTGTTGTTCATTTGTTCAGTAATGTCCAATTTTTCATGACTCCATGGATCATAGTGACTCATGGGATTTTCTGGGTAAGAATGCTGGTGTGGTCTGTCATTTCAGTGGATTCAGTGGATCCTTTTGTCAGGCAGTTTGAGATTAAGTGTCTTGTCCATGATCATACAACTAGGAAGTATCTGAAGCTGTATGTGAACTCAAGTCTTCCTGACTCCAGGCCCATTGCTCTCACCACTGAGCTACGTCTGCTTCTCATTATGCACAAGCAATGCTTTGGCAGAAAAACACCAGACAGAGACTCAGATGTCCAGGGTTCTGTTAATAACTGGTAGTATGATTTTGGGCAAATTTTTTGTTGTAAATCTCCCTCTCTAGGCCTCAGTTTCTACTTCTTTAAATTGAAAGGGTTAGATGAGATGATCTTTAAGACCCTTTTAAAAAATGTCTTATCAAATGAGATAGTATTTGTAAAGTAATCTGGACTTTGTAGGCACTTAACAAATACTTATTCGCTTCCCCTCTACTTCCAGAGCTCACCTTCTATTATTCCATTGCATCATGCACTAAGAGCATCCTAAATTTGCTGCCTTACTGATTTAATCACAGCTCAACAGATGCAGTTTGGTTCAATGGAAAGGTAGTAGGTTACTTTCTGCAAAGAACTGGAAATGAAGTGGGCACTCAACAAATGGGAGATGGCCAAAAAGATCAGAGCAAATGATTTTGTGATGGACTATTACACATATAAGAAATAATGAATATGAAGAGTTCAAGGAAACTGGGGAAGATTTGTGTGAATTGATACATAGTAAAGACAGCAGAATCAGAAGAACCATTTCTATATAATGACCCCAGTAACAGAAGGAAAGTGTGCTGGCTCAGGAGTCAGAGGACCAGGGCTCAAATTCTGTTTTTGTTCTTTAATCCTCTTATTACACGTGTGACCTCGAGCAAATGATATATCTCCTCTCTGGAGCCTTGATTTTTCTCAATTGTAAATGAGATGATTGGACTAGAAGCCTACTAAGGTCTCTTTCAACTTAAAATCTATGACCTTGTGATCCAAGTGAATAATGCCAAAGGTGAGCATGTAACTTGGCTCTAACTTTAGTTGGAAAGGGTTTCTGGTTTGTTAGGTGAAGATGGAATGGAAATTTCAAGAAATGCTGTTTGTTTATTCAGGGTCAAACAAGAAGAGAAATGTATAAGCATCCTGAAGGATTCCGAGATGCAGTGAATAAACAGTGATATTGAGATGTGATCCCTGGGAAAAATATAAACCTACCCTAACAATGGCACTGGCCACCACTGGATTAAAGCTTTGGAAAGCATGAGTTTCCCTTAGAGCTACTGTTTGATCTGTGCATTGAACTTCCTTTTGGCCTCCTCACCCTCAAGGAGGCTTAGATTAAGTCAGTCCCACCCTCCCCACACACATCTTAGTTCCCCTCAACAAACTATAGAACTTTACAAGTTCAAGGTGAATCTTAGAGCCCTCATCCTTTTCTTTGCCAAACTAAACCTGGGATGTTTTCCAACAAGAAGACCACAATACAATGCCTTTTGGGAGAACAGAAAAGTTCTGGCATTGAAGAACCAGCTCCTGCAACGTTGTTTACTCAGGATTCCCTCTTTTTCTTCTTTGAAAATTCTGGGAAACTTTCCCCACCCCACCCTGGGGAAGATGACTACTAACCTTGTTAACTTTGGGTAAGTCACCTCATCTTCTTCATCTATATATTAAAAAAATGAGCTTTCCAGTCCATTTTGGCTTTAAACTCATGTTCTTATGAATCCTTCTGAGATTAGCATTTAGGGAGCAGCATTTTCATGGAGAGCTGGTGAATATTTTAGAGATCATCTAGACCAGAGGTTCTTAATGTGGGATCCATGAATGCCCAAGGTGTCCTTGAATAGATTTCAAGGAGATTATAAACTTGGATGGGGAAAAAATTACATCTTTATTTTCACTATCTCTTTTGGTTCCATTGTAATCCTACATGTCTTATTTTATGCCTTTAAAAACATTATTCTGAGAAGGGGTTCATAGACTTTAACCAAACTGCTCAAGGGGTCTTGGATGCAAAAAAAGTTTAGCTAATGACTTCAACCACTTCATCTTATAGATGAGACTAAAACTCAGAAAGGGGAACTGATTCTGGGGCTACCCCCCACATTATCTTGTATGTATCTTATTTGCACATAATTAATTGCATATTGTCACCTCCATTAGACCATATGATTCTTGAGCATAGGAGCTGTATTTTGACTTTCTTTGTATCTCTGATGCTTAAGCACAGTGCCTGGTACAGAGTGAGCATTTAAATGCTAGTTGACTGACTGACAACCTAGCTCATAGTGAGTCACTAGCAGATCTGAGACTAGAATCTAGACCTCCTGAAATCATTCATTGCTCTTTTCACTCATGATGGTACCTTAAACCTTTTGCCTTGAAACAGTCTCCCTTCTCTTTGTAAATGTAGTGGGAATGTTTCCATGCTTTTGACTACATTTGATATATAGGCACAGTGCCTAATACATAGCACGTACCATTACTGTAAATGCTTATTGATCGGTTGATTAATTATAAGCATAGACTCATAGGATCATAGATTTAGAGTTAGAAGAGATATTAGAGATAATCTTGTACATACCATACTTTTTTGATTTGAGGAAACAGAGGTCTAGAGATGGTACATAGCTTGCCCAAATTTGCCCAGAGAATAAGTGGCAGAGCCAAGATTCAAATGAAGGTCCTGGAGTCAATGCTTTTCCCATTTCAATGCCCTCTGGGTACACCTCTGCATTTTTCTAAATGAAGATTTTCTAAAAGATTGGGGGGGAGAGTATATTTTCTTCATGCCAAGGTGTTTGCCCTTAAAAAGTAAGCAATGGAGAGCCAATGAAAAGTTCTCAATGGTGGAAGAACTAGAAAAACTGATTGGTGCCATATTGAATTTCTCTTTGCAAACAAGGAATTCTCAAATGAGTAACCTCAAAGATTATATAGGTTTTCTTGAGGGACTCCTTGCTTCTTTCCAGGCTACAGATACACATTCAACCATGTAAGAAACAGAATCAGTAGGATATGTTGTGAATATGTTTTCTCTTTTCTCTTTGATGATTACATTGTCAAGACTCAGTATGTACATTGCTATGCCTTTAAGTAGCTTCCTATAATTTTTAATTTCTCAATGTATGATTAAATATAGTCTATTATTTTTATTGGTATATTTAGGACACCCATGTGGCCTTAAACAGATTTGATCCTTCTTGTCTGTTGCCCTCCTGTCAAGATTATTGGACCTATGGTGGATCTCTGACCACCCCACCTCTTACAGAATCTGTCACTTGGATCATTAAGAAAAAGCCTATTGAGGTTGGCCATAATCAGGTGAGTCACATGTGTAACAAGCTTCTTAAAATTCTTGGCCTTGACTGTATTTCCTGGATAAATTTAAGAGGCTCCACAATATACAAAATATGAGTATATGAATGAAAAAGGAAGTGAGCAGATCATGTAGTTAGATTGAGAGCTAAAATGTAGACAGTCTAAGATTTTTGATGGTACATACATAACCTTGAAAAAGGTCTTCAGTCAGTTGGTTGGATTCCTGTGTCAATTTATGGAAGGACCTGCACAAGAATTATACAAGATGAGAAGACATCAATGAGTTGTGACTTTTGGGGGAATGTCTCAGCCTGGCATCCTTAAAAGCTAGGAAGAATTTCTTCTGTCAGTGGGAAAGACTAGATAACCAAATGAATAGCTGAACTAAAAAGAAAATAAATTCATTAGAGTCTCAAGGAAGCTGACTTGCCAGTAGTAGCCGTAACATCTTAGTTCAGATTTTGACTTATAAAGTTTTTCCCAGATTGCCTAGAGTATCCAGCCAGTTAGCAGCATTCTGTGACATTTGAATGGATCAGAGCGATGCAGTCTGCTGCTATAAAAAAGCAGAACCAGAATTTTCTAGTTGTAGAGACTCCAAGATTTGTGGAATCCTATACAAATAGGTCATAATCCATCTAGAGCTTCCTATATGGTAAGATTCTTATCCAAGTCCTTCCATAAATGCTTTATATTAATTTTAAAAATGCTCCATCTAATATATGCCTTATATAAATATACATTCCCTACATAAATATAAAAAATCCTGTATAAATATCTAAATGCCCCATTTAAAATCTATAAATGTCTCATATAAATATATAAATAGCCCACATAAATATCTAAGTGCCCCATATAAATTTCTAAATATCCTAGATAAACACATAAATTGCTTATTCCCCATATAAATATAGAAAAACTCCTTCTATTCTAGCTGATGTATACTCTGCATTGCAATCTGGATCCAGTCAACCCTGTTCATTTTGTCCTGGTCTGGAAGCCCTTCGTGTTCCTGCCTCCCTATAAAGCCCCTGACTTTGTATTCTTTACCTTGCTCCTAACCAAATACTTTGAAATAAAAACAGAGGTTTGATACAGGGCTTTAATCGTGTTCTGTCAAAAACTGTGCTTAGGGAAGAACATCTTGTTATTCAGATCAAGGTCCTAGAAATCAGCTGGAAGGCCTTGGCCCAAGGTCCTGATAACCTTAGGCTGAAATCATGACTTTTCTAGGAAAGGTCTGTGCTTGCACCGATATTGATACTCGTGGAGATAATAAAGCATCTTGTTAAAAAAGCAGCTTCAACTGGTCGATCCAAAAGTCTATAATGCCAATATTTAAGAGAATGAAGTCTTACTGTCATCCCGCTTCCCTACAGCCACATTCAATCAACTCTAGTAGTTCTCTGTCACCTCCAGGACCAAATAAAAATTCCTCTGTTTACTATTTAAAGTCCTTCATTACTCCGCCCCTTCCTACCTTTCCCTTCTTCTACCTTACTCCCCACCATGCACACTAAGATCAAATGACACTGGTCTCTTCATTGTCCTTTGCACAAGATACTCTATCTTCCAACTCTGCACTCTCACTGGTTGCCCTCCATATTTGGAATGCCCTCCTTCCTCATTTCTATCTCCTTGTCTTCCCAACTTCCTTGAAGTTCCAGCTTAATAAATACTGGTGGACTGAGAGAGTAACTGAATGAATGAACAAATCCTTCACTTTGTGAACCTCTAGAGTCCTTTCATTTCTCTGTGGTTCTTGTAGCAGCGAGCTGGATGAAGTGCCATGAAGATGGTAGAGGGTAAGGTGGTTGTTGGTTTTCTCTAGGAAGAAGCTGACTTCCCCCAGGGCAACCAGCAGCCTTTAAGAGTCAGAGTTTGGTAAAGTCTCCAAGTTGGATTTCATCAACTCATTTAAATGATAACTGAGGAGGGATAGAATTTTGGGGAAGGATTCCCCTCCCCAGAAAAAAAAGACAAATGCAGAAAAATGGTGGGACCAGATACCTTTGTAGATATGACCTATGGAGGAACAGGACATGTTTAGCTTTGAGAGGCAGTGTGATTTGGAGTCTAGAAAATCACAGCTTGGACCCTTAACTATTTTGTAACCACGGGCAGGTTATATCTTCTATTAGTCCTATTTTTCCCACCCTTAAATGGATGTTAAAACACTTGCATTGTATACTTTACAGGATCGTTATGGGGAAAGTGGCTAGTAAACCTTGAGATATTAAAGAAATAGGAATCATTATTATTATAAGTTTGGGGTAGCAGGAGGATGGTGGGAATTAAGAAAAAGGAAGGGACACCTAGAGGTGCAAAAGAGTTCTCTGAAAGGGCAAAGAGGTCCCTAAAGGACAAAAGCAAAATTTTTATACATCATGATTTGACCCAGAAGAAATTCTGATTGGTGGTCATTCCCCTTTTTAAATTTTTCTTCAGTAATGTTTTGTTTTTTCTCAATTATATGTAAAAACAATTTTTGGAATTCATTTTCTAACACTTGGAGTTGGTTGTGGTTCCTTCTTAAACTTTTTTTAAAACCACTACATTCTCTCTTAGAATTTATAATAATTAGGAGGAAGCTGGGTAGCTCAGTGGATTGAGAGCCAGGCCTAGAGATGGGAGGTCCTAGGTTCAAATCTGGCCTCAGACACTTCCCAGCTGTGTGACCCTGGGCAAGTCACTTGACCCCCATTGCCTACCCTTACCACTCTTCTGCCTTGGAGCCAATATACAGTATTGACTCCAAGATGGAAGGTACGGGTTTTAAAAAAAAAAAAAAGAATTTATAATAATTATCTGATTCCAAGGCAGAAAAACAGTAAGGGACTAGAGAGTTGGGATAAAATGACTTGCCCAGAGTCACAAAGATAGGAAGTATCTGAGGCCAGATTGGAATCCAGATTCTCCAAATCCAGGCCTGGCTCTCTATCCATTGGGCTACGTAGCTGCTCTCCTTCTTAAAGGTTTAAAATTTGAAGGTTGTGAACCTTTGGCTATTGGAGAGAGATTTTGAAACTCTTCATTAGTATAATCATAGTAACTAATTTGGGATTCAAGAATATGACTTCTTCACTGATAACGTTATTTCATAAAAGTATTACAGGGGGCAGCTAGGTGGTTCATTGGCTAGAGAACCAAGCCTAAGAGATGAGAGGTCCTGGGTTCAAATTTGACCTCAGATACATCCTAGCTATGTGATACTGGGCAAGTCACTTAACCCTGGCTCTTATTATTCTTCTGCCTTGGGACCAATACACAGTATTGACTCTAAGGTGGAAGGTAGGGGTTTAAAAAAGACAAAGGATTATGAAAATTATTTCTAGATTTGATTGCAGCCAGAACTTTTGCAGTCTTTGAAGCAGGAATATTTAAGTTGAGAAACCTTGGTGTCCATGTCCATGTCCATGTCCATGCATTGTTGTTGTATGAAGCCTCCCTAGTCCTGATGAGTTGCTTCTTCTTTTTTCCAGCTAGCTGAGTTTCGAAGGCTACTATTTTCTGCCCTTGGGGAGGAAGAGAAGAAGATGGTGAACAATTTTCGCCCACTTCAGCCTCTTATGAATCGTACTGTCCGGTCATCCTTCCTAACCAAGTACTTCTGAAACACAGGACTCATCTCCAAATGGAATCCCCACTCCTGCAGCCCCAGTCGACCTGTCCAGCAGTCTTTAAAAAAATAGCTAGTGTGATATTTCAGCATTCCAATTTGCTAAGAAAGGCAGAATAGAAATTGGAATGAGAAGAATAATTAGGAGTTTCACATGCTCACAGCTTTGACCTGACTGGTGCCACAATAAACTAAGAAAAACTGATTGATTTCCCCCATCCATTGGGTGACTTTCATTCAATCATTTCAGCGAGCACCTATTGATTGCAGAGCACTATTCTAGGCACTGGGGGAAATCAAAGCTTAGATGACCCAATCTTTTGTCCTCATGGAACTCACAGTCTACTAGAATGATAATAGACAAACACACAGATGGCTATGG
This sequence comes from Gracilinanus agilis, assembly GCF_016433145.1. Classification (NCBI taxonomy): domain Eukaryota; kingdom Metazoa; phylum Chordata; class Mammalia; order Didelphimorphia; family Didelphidae; genus Gracilinanus; species Gracilinanus agilis. The sequence continues at coordinate 53,897,253 of NC_058131.1, forward strand.
TATACAAGATCCCACAATAAGCTTATTTGAGAGGTACAAAACATGTAACATTTTGAAATCTGAAAAAGCTTTTTTGTAGAGATGTATCTGAGATGAGCTTTAAAGAATGGCTATAGAGTCGTTGAACTTGGCACTCACATCATTTTAAGAGACGACCAGTCTATGAACACAAAAAATGCCAGAAGAGTTGGGTTTGATGTAGAGAGTCCTTGCTTAGTTGCCGGGTGAACATGACCTTCTGTCTCAAACACTGATGCCAATGAAAGCTCTGGCACCTCTTGGAAATCTTATAGTTATCCTGGATTTTCAGGTTAGCATCAAAAGAGGCAGTGTGGTATAGGTGAAGTATAAGAATTGACATAGTGCTTTCTGGGTTCCCAAAGCACTTTACAAATATTATCTCTTTTGATTCTTATAACAAACCTGATAAAGAAACTGAAGTAGATAGAGATATTTGTTTTATTTTTTGCATTCTGTCTTAGAACCAGTACTGCATATGGGCTAGGCAATGGGGGTTAAGTGACTTGCCTAGTGTCACATAGCTAGGGCATGTCTGAAGCCAGATTTAAACTCAGGACATCCTGTCTTTAGACTTTTTTGACTCTCAATTCAAGGAGTCACCTAGCTTCCCCCCAGATAGAGGTGCCTATGGTCACCAAACAAATAACTACTTCAGGCAGGATTTGAACTTAGTTCTTTCTGACACTACGTCTCATATTCTGTCCCCCATGCCACCTTGCTGCCTATGTGAAGAGAGCACTGCTCTGTAAATTAGAACGGCTGGATGTTTGCCTTAGTTTTTCCACTAATTCACTCACTAGGAGCATCTAGACCTGTGGTTCCCAAACTTTTTTTGGCCTACTGCCCCCTTTCCAGAAAAAATATTACTTAGCCCCCTGGAAATTAATTTTTTTTTAAATTTTAATAGCAATTAATAGGAAAGTGTAGAAAGCCAATTGGAGAAATAGGGTCAGGATAGGGCCTGTTATCTGGATTCTCTACGTGACCAATCCAGGCTGAGGCAGTCTTTGTGTTTGGTCCTGGTCACCTGAGCCCTGAAAAGCTCTGGTACCAGCAGGTTGGTTAATCCCAAAACAACTTGACCCCTCCAAGAGGCTATTGGGAGTCATTTAGAGAAGCAGAGTCTGTAATAGATATTTTATCTGAATCCCATTACAAAATCACTGGCAAGTAAAACTGTGTGTATGGTTTTTTCTGCACTGCATGTCAGGTAGCAGAAAGAATGAGCCATCTAAGGTAAAAATCTGAGACTCCTCTTTTGACTCATTTTTAGATCCCCACCTTTTCTCAATATTCTTATTGGGAAGCTTTGAGTCCTTAATCAGACCAGCAGCTACTGAGTTAACCATTTTTCTCCTTGATAATTAAGAAGCCTGAACTCTAAAAAAATATATTACTTAGATAAGACCCTAGACAGACAAAGCTAGACAAGACTTTATCTGACCAGGTGCAATCCTGTAAATCAGGAAGACAGGACTCAATTAGTAAAAATCTCCATGAAATATATTTCTGCTCCAGAATTAACCCTCCACTAATTGGTGTTTGGAATTTGGCCCTTGTCCTTGTACCTATCTCTCTACTTTTTAGACTTTAATGGGTTGCGTATGATTTGTAACCCCTTCACAGCTGTGAGTCTTTCTTTATGTTCTTTGTTTGAAACCAGTATAAAATAAACACAAGAACTCCATGAAGTTGGAGCAGCTATGAGCTAAACAATTAGTCTGGCTGTTCTCAGTTTCTATTTCCTGCCTTTTCAATCCGACGCCATTAAACGCCACTCAGGACCCCCAAAAATATAGAGCTGGATCTCTATAGGAAAGATAAATGCACCTGTGGCCATCACCGCTCCACTGGATTCCTGCAGCACCCACCAGGGGGCAGTGGCACCCACTTTGGGAATCACTGATCTAGATGGTGCAGTAAATAAAATGTGAGAGCTGAAGTCAGGAAGACTCATCTTCCTTAGTTAAAATCTGGCCTCAGACACTTACTAGTTGTGTAACCCTGGGCAAGTCACTTAATGGTATTGGCCTCAGTTTCCTCATCTGCTAAATGAGCTGGAGAGGAAAACAGAAAGCCATTCTTGTGCCTTTGCCAAGAGAACCTCAAATGTGGTCACAAAGAATCAGACACAATTGAAATGACCTAACAACAACACACTTGCTAACTAACTAGCAGTGGGATTCTGAATAAATCATTTCTCCACTTTGGGCCTTAGTTCTATGAAAGATTTCCTCACTGCACAATCTGGAGGTTAGATGCTATGATTTCTAGGGCAGCTTTCAGCTCTGACATTTTATGTCCTAAGGTCCCAACTACCTTTGACATTCGATGAAGTACCTTCTACTTCTGACATTCAGTGATTCTAAAATGAGCCCAAGATATCTGAAACCAGATCTGTATTGGTTCACTGGCTTGAGGCCCAGACCAAATCCAGGGAATGAAGAGGGAACGTCCGATTTACCCAGGGGATATCTCCAAAGCTGGAGTTTAGGTTGGGGGAGGGAGAGCAAAAGGGACCACCCAAGAATCCTCTGCAATGGTATACACAGTGGCTGAGAATTGGCCAACATATGCTAATATCCATGTGCCAGGCAGGCTTGCAGCTGACCACCAGATACCAAAGGGATTTGTGTGGCCATTGAGGATGTGATTAACTGGCATGGGTACATTAGCCGGTCACAGTCAGACTCGACTGAAATGTAAATGTTCATTCCTTAAAGTTTGGCACCATGTTCAGGCTTCAGTTGGACTTCAGACCCAGCACCTGAGCTGTAATTCTTTAGCTGTCAGTAAGTCCAATGGCTCAGGGCCAACAGACTCCCAGGAGACCACAGGGTTTATAATCTTACATGTCACTGATATCCTTAAACTTTACATAGTATTATTTTGGAAAGTGGAATCAGGTTACTGCCTGTGCATATTAAAAGGGCCAGTCACGATCTGTTTAAAAAGAAAGAAAGAAAGAAAGAAAGAAAGAAAGGAAGAAAGAAAGAAAGAAAGAAAGAAAAAAAGAAAGAAAGAGAGA
>NC_058131.1:53900602-53912733 GCF_016433145.1 Gracilinanus agilis
GGGAGGTCCTAGGTTCAAATCTGGCCTCAGACACTTCCCAGCTGTGTGACCCTGGGCAAGTCACTTGACCCCCATTGCCTACCCTTACCACTCTTCTGCCTTGGAGCCAATATACAGTATTGACTCCAAGATGGAAGGTACGGGTTTTAAAAAAAAAAAAAAGAATTTATAATAATTATCTGATTCCAAGGCAGAAAAACAGTAAGGGACTAGAGAGTTGGGATAAAATGACTTGCCCAGAGTCACAAAGATAGGAAGTATCTGAGGCCAGATTGGAATCCAGATTCTCCAAATCCAGGCCTGGCTCTCTATCCATTGGGCTACGTAGCTGCTCTCCTTCTTAAAGGTTTAAAATTTGAAGGTTGTGAACCTTTGGCTATTGGAGAGAGATTTTGAAACTCTTCATTAGTATAATCATAGTAACTAATTTGGGATTCAAGAATATGACTTCTTCACTGATAACGTTATTTCATAAAAGTATTACAGGGGGCAGCTAGGTGGTTCATTGGCTAGAGAACCAAGCCTAAGAGATGAGAGGTCCTGGGTTCAAATTTGACCTCAGATACATCCTAGCTATGTGATACTGGGCAAGTCACTTAACCCTGGCTCTTATTATTCTTCTGCCTTGGGACCAATACACAGTATTGACTCTAAGGTGGAAGGTAGGGGTTTAAAAAAGACAAAGGATTATGAAAATTATTTCTAGATTTGATTGCAGCCAGAACTTTTGCAGTCTTTGAAGCAGGAATATTTAAGTTGAGAAACCTTGGTGTCCATGTCCATGTCCATGTCCATGCATTGTTGTTGTATGAAGCCTCCCTAGTCCTGATGAGTTGCTTCTTCTTTTTTCCAGCTAGCTGAGTTTCGAAGGCTACTATTTTCTGCCCTTGGGGAGGAAGAGAAGAAGATGGTGAACAATTTTCGCCCACTTCAGCCTCTTATGAATCGTACTGTCCGGTCATCCTTCCTAACCAAGTACTTCTGAAACACAGGACTCATCTCCAAATGGAATCCCCACTCCTGCAGCCCCAGTCGACCTGTCCAGCAGTCTTTAAAAAAATAGCTAGTGTGATATTTCAGCATTCCAATTTGCTAAGAAAGGCAGAATAGAAATTGGAATGAGAAGAATAATTAGGAGTTTCACATGCTCACAGCTTTGACCTGACCGGTGCCACAATAAACTAAGAAAAACTGATTGATTTCCCCCATCCATTGGGTGACTTTCATTCAATCATTTCAGCGAGCACCTATTGATTGCAGAGCACTATTCTAGGCACTGGGGGAAATCAAAGCTTAGATGACCCAATCTTTTGTCCTCATGGAACTCACAGTCTACTAGAATGATAATAGACAAACACACAGATGGCTATGGTATACAAGATCCCACAATAAGCTTATTTGAGAGGTACAAAACATGTAACATTTTGAAATCTGAAAAAGCTTTTTTGTAGAGATGTATCTGAGATGAGCTTTAAAGAATGGCTATAGAGTCGTTGAACTTGGCACTCACATCATTTTAAGAGACGACCAGTCTATGAACACAAAAAATGCCAGAAGAGTTGGGTTTGATGTAGAGAGTCCTTGCTTAGTTGCCGGGTGAACATGACCTTCTGTCTCAAACACTGATGCCAATGAAAGCTCTGGCACCTCTTGGAAATCTTATAGTTATCCTGGATTTTCAGGTTAGCATCAAAAGAGGCAGTGTGGTATAGGTGAAGTATAAGAATTGACATAGTGCTTTCTGGGTTCCCAAAGCACTTTACAAATATTATCTCTTTTGATTCTTATAACAAACCTGATAAAGAAACTGAAGTAGATAGAGATATTTGTTTTATTTTTTGCATTCTGTCTTAGAACCAGTACTGCATATGGGCTAGGCAATGGGGGTTAAGTGACTTGCCTAGTGTCACATAGCTAGGGCATGTCTGAAGCCAGATTTAAACTCAGGACATCCTGTCTTTAGACTTGACTCTCAATTCAAGGAGTCACCTAGCTTCCCCCCAGATAGAGGTGCCTATGGTCACCAAACAAATAACTACTTCAGGCAGGATTTGAACTTAGTTCTTTCTGACACTACGTCTCATATTCTGTCCCCCATGCCACCTTGCTGCCTATGTGAAGAGAGCACTGCTCTGTAAATTAGAACGGCTGGATGTTTGCCTTAGTTTTTCCACTAATTCACTCACTAGGAGCATCTAGACCTGTGGTTCCCAAACTTTTTTTGGCCTACTGCCCCCTTTCCAGAAAAAATATTACTTAGCCCCCTGGAAATTAATTTTTTTTAATTTTAATAGCAATTAATAGGAAAGTGTAGAAAGCCAATTGGAGAAATAGGGTCAGGATAGGGCCTGTTATCTGGATTCTCTACGTGACCAATCCAGGCTGAGGCAGTCTTTGTGTTTGGTCCTGGTCACCTGAGCCCTGAAAAGCTCTGGTACCAGCAGGTTGGTTAATCCCAAAACAACTTGACCCCTCCAAGAGGCTATTGGGAGTCATTTAGAGAAGCAGAGTCTGTAATGGATATTTTATCTGAATCCCATTACAAAATCACCGGCAAGTAAAACTGTGTGTATGGTTTTTTCTGCACTGCATGTCAGGTAGCAGAAAGAATGAGCCATCTAAGGTAAAAATCTGAGACTCCTCTTTTGACTCATTTTTAGATCCCCACCTTTTCTCAATATTCTTATTGGGAAGCTTTGAGTCCTTAATCAGACCAGCAGCTACTGAGTTAACCATTTTTCTCCTTGATAATTAAGAAGCCTGAACTCTAAAAAAATATATTACTTAGATAAGACCCTAGACAGACAAAGCTAGACAAGACTTTATCTGACCAGGTGCAATCCTGTAAATCAGGAAGACAGGACTCAATTAGTAAAAATCTCCATGAAATATATTTCTGCTCCAGAATTAACCCTCCACTAATTGGTGTTTGGAATTTGGCCCTTGTCCTTGTACCTATCTCTCTACTTTTTAGACTTTAATGGGTTGCGTATGATTTGTAACCCCTTCACAGCTGTGAGTCTTTCTTTATGTTCTTTGTTTGAAACCAGTATAAAATAAACACAAGAACTCCATGAAGTTGGAGCAGCTATGAGCTAAACAATTAGTCTGGCTGTTCTCAGTTTCTATTTCCTGCCTTTTCAATCCGACGCCATTAAACGCCACTCAGGACCCCCAAAAATATAGAGCTGGATCTCTATAGGAAAGATAAATGCACCTGTGTCCATCACCGCTCCACTGGATTCCTGCAGCACCCACCAGGGGGCAGTGGCACCCACTTTGGGAATCACTGATCTAGATGGTGCAGTAAATAAAATGTGAGAGCTGAAGTCAGGAAGACTCATCTTCCTTAGTTAAAATCTGGCCTCAGACACTTACTAGTTGTGTAACCCTGGGCAAGTCACTTAATGGTATTGGCCTCAGTTTCCTCATCTGCTAAATGAGCTGGAGAGGAAAACAGAAAGCCATTCTTGTGCCTTTGCCAAGAGAACCTCAAATGTGGTCACAAAGAATCAGACACAATTGAAATGACCTAACAACAACACACTTGCTAACTAACTAGCAGTGGGATTCTGAATAAATCATTTCTCCACTTTGGGCCTTAGTTCTATGAAAGATTTCCTCACTGCACAATCTGGAGGTTAGATGCTATGATTTCTAGGGCAGCTTTCAGCTCTGACATTTTATGTCCTAAGGTCCCAACTACCTTTGACATTCGATGAAGTACCTTCTACTTCTGACATTCAGTGATTCTAAAATGAGCCCAAGATATCTGAAACCAGATCTGTATTGGTTCACTGGCTTGAGGCCCAGACCAAATCCAGGGAATGAAGAGGGAACGTCCGATTTACCCAGGGGATATCTCCAAAGCTGGAGTTTAGGTTGGGGGAGGGAGAGCAAAAGGGACCACCCAAGAATCCTCTGCAATGGTATACACAGTGGCTGAGAATTGGCCAACATATGCTAATATCCATGTGCCAGGCAGGCTTGCAGCTGACCACCAGATACCAAAGGGATTTGTGTGGCCATTGAGGATGTGATTAACTGGCATGGGTACATTAGCCGGTCACAGTCAGACTCGACTGAAATGTAAATGTTCATTCCTTAAAGTTTGGCACCATGTTCAGGCTTCAGTTGGACTTCAGACCCAGCACCTGAGCTGTAATTCTTTAGCTGTCAGTAAGTCCAATGGCTCAGGGCCAACAGACTCCCAGGAGACCACAGGGTTTATAATCTTACATGTCACTGATATCCTTAAACTTTACATAGTATTATTTTGGAAAGTGGAATCAGGTTACTGCCTGTGCATATTAAAAGGGCCAGTCACGATCTGTTTAAAAAGAAAGAAAGAAAGAAAGAAAGAAAGAAAGGAAGAAAGAAAGAAAGAAAGAAAGAAAGAAAGAAAGAAAGAAAGAAAGAAAGAAAGAAAGAAAGAAAGAAAGAAAGAAAGAAAGAAAGAAAGAAAGAAAAACAGCTTTTCTCTTAAGGTAATGTCAGTAGGTCCCTGGCCAAGGTTCTTTCTCCTTATAACTTTTCCACACTAAGTTCAGTTCAATTCTATTCAGCGTAATCCAATGAACATCGTTTAGGTGCCAATTGTAGGAAAGACACTCTGTCAGGCATTAGGATTCCCCAAGGACTTCCCAATCTAATGCGGTGAAAGCTTGATAGGACATGTACACAAATAAGTGTACATAAAGCAGAATATTATAAAGAAGGGCAAAGGAGAAGTCTGGAGATTTTTGGGAGACTAGAGAATCAAAGACAATTTCATGGAGAGAAGGAAGGGCCTTACTTGACCCAAGTCATTCCTTTGGTCCATATCAGCAGCCAGACCAGTTGCCTCAACGCTACCTAAGTCCACTCTCCCCACTCTCCTTCTTTCATTGGTGGAGCCTCTATTCTATGAAGAGGCCAGAGACAGCCTGCCTTTTTCTTCCTCTTGTCCATGTTCTTGACTTTCTCTGCACTTCAATCACTCAATAGTTATTAAGCATCTACCATGTGCCAGGCACTGTGCTAAGCTTCGGAGTTATAAAAAGAGCCAAAAGATGCTCCTTGCCCTCAAGGAGGAACTGGATTATAGCCTAATTGGGGGAGACAACACGCTAACAAATATACAAAGCGAGCTATGGATGGGAATAAATAGGTAATAATTAACAGAAGGAAAGTGCCATAATTAAGAAGGCTTGGAGAAATTTTCCAGTAAAAGATGGAGCTTCAAAGAAGCCAAGGAGGTCAGTACTTGGAGTTACTGAGGGAGAGCATTACGGGCCTGGGGGACATCTGGAGGAAAACACAGAGCCAAGAGTTAGAGTACCCTGTTTAGGGAATAGCCAGGAGGCCAATGTTACTGGATTGAAGAGTACAGATAGGGAAGAAAGCCGTAAGAAGACCAGAAAGGTAGGTGGCTAGCTCATGAATTTGGTCGTTGAAGCAAAAGGAAATGGGTGGAGTTTATTGACTTTAAAAGTATGCCTCTATCCAGAGTAGCTTCTTTGTGTATTGACTTCTTGCTTTTGGAAGGTAAGCTCTTTCAGGGCAGGATCTCCATTTCTTTTGGTTTGTGTTTGTCACTTAGAGCAGTGCTGAATAAGCATAATAAATGCTGCCACGAATAAATAGTTCACATTTTTTAACAAAGTGTAAACAATGCAGAGTTTGCAGTTTGGCAAGTAATTGTTTTTTGCATTTGTTTATTTAAATGTTTGTGTTGATGGTTACTAAGTATATAATAAAAAAAACATGTGTTTAAAAAATTCTTCTCATCTGACTCTGCTGCAGGACCACATCAGCTCAAGCCTGGACTATTGCAATAGCGTTCTAATTGTTCTGTTTTCCTCATATATCTCCCCATTCTAACCCATCCTCCCCTAAAATGTCAAAGTGATCTTTCTTTTCTTTCTTCTTTAACTAAAACCCTTGTCTTCCATCTTAGAATCGATACTATTTTTAACAAAGCAGAAGAGCAGTCAGGGCTAGGCAATGAGAGTTAAGAGACTTACCCAGGGTCAAACAGCTAGGAAGTGTCTATCTAGGACCTGAAGTTAAAGTGATCCTTTCTCAAGCTCATGTCTGTTACCCTCTTATTCAATAGAATCCAGCACCTCCATATTACTATCTGTATCAAATATAAACATCATCCCTTTAGCTTTTAAAGCCTTTCATAAGCTGGTCCTCTTTGACCTTTCAAGGCTTCTAGAATATAGCTGACCTCCTTGTTTCTTGAACACAATATTCCAACTACCAACTCCAGGCCTTTTTACTAGCTCTCCTCTAAACCTGGGCTTCTCTCTTCCTTACCTCTGGCTTCTGATCTTTTGGCTTTCTTCAAGCATCAGCAAAATGTCATCTTCTGCCAAAAAAAAAAAAAAAAAAAAAAGCCTTTCTTCATCACCCTTAAAGCTAGTTTCTTCCCTCTATGATCATCTTTGATTTAGCCAAAACATACCTTGTTTGTACTGAATTGTTTCCATATTGTCTCTCCCCTATTAGACTGTGAGATCTTTGAAGGCAGGTACTGGTTTTATCTTTGCCTTTTTTGGGGGGTATCCTCAGTACTTAAAACAGTGTTTGGTGCATAGTAGATTCTTCATAAAGGCTTGTTCGTTGTTGTTTTTTTTAAGAGGTGATAGTATTTTTTTATTTAATTAATTGATTTAGAATATTTTTCCATGGTTACATGATTCATTGCTTTCCCTCCCCTCCTCCTCCCTCCCAATTCCCCCCCCCACCATAGCCAATGAGCAATTCTCCTGGGTTTTACATATGTCCTTGATCAAGACCTATTTCCATATTATTAATATTTGCATTAGGGTGAATGCTTAGAGTCTATATTCCCAATCATATCCCCATCAACCCATGTGATCAAGCAGTTGTTTTTCTTCTGTGTTTCTGCTCCCACAGTTCTTTCTCTGGATGTAGATAGTGTTCTTTCTCATAAACCCCTCAGAACTGTCCTGGATTATTGCATTACTGCTAGTAGAGAAGTCCATTACATTCGATTGTGCCACAGTGTATCCATCTCTATGTATATGGTTTTCCTGGTTCTGCTCCTTTCACTCTGCATTAATTCCTGGAGGTCCTTACAGTTTACATGGAATTCAGGAGATAGTGTTTGAAATGAAGCTTGAGCTGATCCTTGAAGGAAATTCAAATTTAAGGTATTTATTAAGCATCCATTATGCACAAAGCCTCCCCGTAACTGCTGATAGAGATGGTTAAGAAAGACAAAATTTTTGCCTTCAATATTCTTAGGATAGAGACTGATTTCTTATTTCCTCATTTTCCAGAGATAAAAACTATTTCTACAAATTCACAACAGGCCTTTCTCTGCCAACCTAGAGCCTAGAGAGGAGCCTAGAGTCGGTTGGCTGGTTTTTGTCCTTCATACTCTGAAGACAACCAAAATGACATCACAATGACAGGATCAATATACAATGTGTCTGACTGTGGTTGATCAGGTCAATAAGAGATTCGAAAAGTCTACCATAAGTCAGGCACAAAAAGGAGCTGTCTTTAAATTTGTGTAGCTCACAGTTCTTTGGAGCTACTGTAATTCTGCTTACAACAATGAGGACAGCATAACAACACTGTTTGGTAGTTTGGTAATTTGTTCAGTTTGGTAGTCAAATGATGAAGAGCCTTGAATGATGCAATGAGGGATTTATATCTTATTCAAAAGGCAAAAGATAAAATTTGAAAGTTCTTGAGTAGTTAAAAGATATGATGAGTGTTATGGTTGGAAAGTTACTTGGATGGTTATGTGAAAGATAGATCAGAGAAGAGGGATAAGCAGGAAAGCCAGTTTGAAGACTATTAAAATCATCTAGGCAAGATGAGATGAGAGCTTGAACCAAGCTGGGCCCAGTTGGAATGGATATGAGCAACACTTCCAAAGAACCATCAATTGGTCTTGGGAACTGACATGATGGTAGGGACTGAAAGAAAGGGAAGAGTCAAAGATAACTTGGAGAGTTCTTCCTTATATGACTGGGAATGTCATCAAAAGAAATATTCAAGTTAGGAGGAAGCTTTGAGGAGAAGCTGTTATTTCAGATTGGGATAAAAAGAATTTGAGATGCCATGGAGACTTCTAGATAGAGGTAACTATCAGAAATTTGTAGATATAGGCCTAGAATTCTGGGAAGAGGCAAGGTTTATATATAGACTTGAATGTCATCTGCATAGAATCCATTATGGATGCCCTTTTGACCCTGCTTAAAGCATTCATCTCATTCTATTTTTTTTAAACCCTTACTTTCCATCTTAGAATCAATGCTGTGTATTGGTTCCAAGGCAGAAGAATTATAAGGGCTAGGCAATGGGGGTTAAGTGACTTGCCCAGGGTCACACAGCAAGGGAGTGTCTGAGGCCAGATTAAAACCCAAGACCTCCTGCATCTAGATTTCATTCTATTTGTAAACTGCAAGTTCCTAAAGAGTAGGAACTATGACTGATTCATCTTTGTATACCTTACAGCGCCTTTTATAGAGTAGGCACTCATTTTTTTAAAAAACAATATATTTGTAAAATTTTGTTGAATATTTCCCAATTACATGTAAAAACATTTTTACATTCATTTTTTTAAATTTTGAATTCCAAATACTTTCCTTTCCTCTTGCATCTTCCACCCCTTGAGAAGACAAGAATATATCAATAATACATGATAGTCTTGCAAAGCATATTTCCATATTATTCATGTTACAAAAGAAAATACATACTCACACAATCAAAAACGTCTGCTTCGATCTGCATTCTGAGCTCATCAGTTCTCTCTCTGGAGGTGAATAGCATTTTTCATTTTGGATGTCTTAGATCATTGTCTTGATAAGATTAGGGAAGTCTTTCCCAGTTGGTCGTCCACTCAAGATATTTTTAACAGATAAATAAATGGATTGCTTAGAATACTAGCACTGTAGTGCAGGAATGAAATAGAAGGCATCTCATCTAGCCACTGGATCGGAGATTTAGCTGTTGAAGGGACCTTAGAAACCATATGGTCTTACCTTCTTCATGTCACAGATAAGGAAACTGAGGCTCAGAGAAATTTAGTAACACAGATAGTAAGCAATGGAGACAGAAAGCACAAAGAATTCAGAAGGAAGCCTTAAACAGTCAAACTGGAGGCAGGCAGGTAGAGTAGGGGATAGAGTGGAGTCAGAAAAAACTGAGTTCAAATCCAGCCTCAGATACTAGCCATGTAAAAATGGACAAGTCCTTAAGGAAAAAAAAATCTGTCTGCCTCAGTTTTCTCAACTGTAAAATGAAGATAATAGCACTTCTTTCACTGGGTTGTTGTAAAGACCGAATGAAATAGAATTAATGTACTTTGCAAATTTTAAAGCACTATAAAAACAAGCTGTTATTCATTATTATTACTATTACGAGAGAGATAGTAAGTGGCCAATATGACCATCTTGGGCCTCCAGGTCCAGTGCTTTCACCACACTGCACTCTTCAAAACAGTCAGTTAGGTATTTTTGAGTCCAGATACTGCTAAATCCCCTTAAAGGTTTCTCCTTCTTCCCCAGTATCATCTTGTTTATTATTGAGTTAATTTGAGGTGCCTGCACAATTAGTTATCTGCCAACCACTTAAATATAGTGAGCCCTACTGTGGTGCCTTTCACATAGCAGGCATATTTATTTAATAAATCCTTGTGGTATTAGAGGAAATGAAATGAAATTGCTCGTGTGTCTCTACCTGAGGCAAACTGTCTGACAAGTAAAAATAGCATTGCAGCTCTTTTATACCCAGACATTAAAGCCTTGTTATTTCAACTTGGGTTAAACGCCACAACATTCTCAGTGATTGTCTTTTTTTCAGCAAAGAAACATAAGGAAGTTATGTATGTTTCTGTCTGTAGTACCTGCCAGGACATTGTATGGCTCGAAGTAGTTGGTTCTGTAAATTGCTGATAGCAGAATGTAGGAAATCTGTTAGGGACAACATCAACAAATAATAGGATGAACATTTCTGCCAAAATAAACGACATTCAAAAGATAATTTCTCGTCTTTGATTTGAGATATGATTTGAAGACTCTGACAGACCTACTTTTTTCTTTTATCTCCTAGACTGACTATGTATGCAGGGTTAGGTTCACATTCTGTTATTCTTTGGGGCTGCTTCGGGCTGAGTTTTGGGGCAGTACTATTAATTTGCCTGTGTAATCATATCCTGGATATAGCTAGGTAACATATTTGTTGTTGTTTAGTTGTGTCCAACTCTATGTGACCTCCTTTGGTGTTTTCTTGGCAAAGAAAGCAATGGAGTAGTTTGCCATTTTCTTCTCCAGCTCATTTTACAAGTGAGGAACTGAGGCAAACAGGGTTAAGTGACTTGCCCAGAGTCTCACAGTAAGCACCTGAATCTGGATTTGAACTCAGGAAGGGGAGCCTTCCTGACTCCCCGCTGGGCATTCTGTCACTGTGCCCATTTATCCCATCTATTTGCCCAGGTACATATATACAGAATTATAGCTCTATTTCTATATTTGTGTGTGCATATGTATATATATATATATATGTATATGTATGTGTGTGTGTGTGTGTATGTGTGTGTGTGTGTGTATACTCACAGATATAATTGTGGTATCTTCCTGTCTACTGCTCTTAGAGCTACCTTTAAAGAGATGCTAATTTTTTAAAGGGACTAGTTCTTATGTTTTAATGATATAGAATTATGAAGCTAGAAAGCATTCTATGGGTTTCCAAGTAGGGTGCTTTGTCTAGTGGGTAAAAGTCACTGATGTAAGATAGATTGGGGGGAGCAGCTTTTTGGCTCAGTGGATTGAGAGTCAGGTCCAAAGATGGGAGGTCCTGGGTTCAAATTTGACCTCAGACATTTCCTAGTTATGTGACCCTGGGCAAGTAATTTAACCCCCATTGCTTAGCCCTTGCCACGCTTCTGCCTTTAAACCAATACACAGTATTTATTCTAAGATGGAAGATAATGATTTAACCTGAAAAGAAAGGAAAAGAAAAGAAAGAAAAGAAAAGAAAAGAAAAGAAAAGAAAAGAAAAGAAAAGAAAAGAAAAGAAAAGAAAAGAAAAGAAAAGAAAAGGTAGATTGACTCCCGATGTGGTTAAAGCCCAGCTTTAAGGGCCAAATAGAGGGGTTTTTATTTTATCCCAGATACAACATGCAGCTCAGGAGTTGGAGGATAACATAATCAGATGTCTTTTAGGAACACAGGCCCTTCAAAGCAAAGCAACTTGAGATCTATGATCAGAGTCAATTGACATCATTTTCCAGCTTTATCAATTTCCTCCTGAAAGTGGAGGGACAGACGAAATGAGACAAAGCTAAGTTAGAAGAGGTAAAAAACACAATAAAAGTTTCGGGGGCCTCTCTAGAGGTCCTCTCCTATACAGATCCCCCTATTTCCTCTTCCTTTCTGCCAGAATTTGAAGGATAGGAATCAAGTTAAAGAATGATTCTTAAAGATCATGGTCCTTGCTGCCTTACTAGGTATTTCCTGAAGCTGGGAAATCCCAGAGATGGGTTGTGGGGTAGGGCAACAGGTGAGAGCCACTCCTGTTCCTTCCAATATCCAACTCTACTCAATTCTCTACGTATTTGACATAAGCCTTCATAAAAGATAGTTTAGGATTTGGTATTGTTAAACTGGAAAAAAAACACAAACTATTAAATAATCAGAAGAACCACTCTTTAATTAAGGAGAGGGATTCAGTGCTTTTCTCAAGGCCTCCACACAGAGCTGCATACTACAAACCCACGCAGAGCCTGGAGACTCTGGTTGCTCTGGCCACTGACCCCTGGAAGTACCACCGCTCTAGATGACAACTCTAAAGGACAAAAGAAGCTGGCACTCCTAGGGGTCAGTGGCCAGAGCAACCAGAGTCTCGGGACTCTGCGTGGGTTTGTAGTATGCATCTCTGTATGGAGGCTTTGAAAAAAGCACTGAATCCCTCTCCTTAATTAAAGAGTGGTTGTTTTGACTATTTAATAGTTCTGTGGTTTTCCAGTTTAATATCTTCTAGGAAATCATCAGGTTAGGCTCTTTGATTTAATCTTTTCAATATACCTTAGATTAGGGGGAAAGGAAGGAAGGAAGGAAGGAAGGAAGGAAGGAAGGAAGGAAGGAAGGAAGGAAGGAAGGAAGGAA
>NC_058131.1:53913072-53931198 GCF_016433145.1 Gracilinanus agilis
GAAGGGAAGGGAAGGGAAGGGAAGGGAAGGGAAGGGAAGGGAAGGGAAGGGAAGAGAGAGAAACTATGGAAGAAGTTAAAAAGTACTTGGATTTTTCTAAAAATCATTTGAACATTTGCCAGTTATTCACTGAAGTCAGCTGAATCAGCTCCTGAAAGACTGTTAAATTTTCACTGTGAGCATTTACATCTTGGAAATCAGCAAAACTACAGATGAGGGCTTCATAAACTTTGCTTTGTTTATAGTTTAGATTATAGAACAAAGTGATGGAGAAAAAATTAACAATGCAGACTAAACCTAAAAGGGTATCTTGCATAATCTGACCTTGAATTATATCTACTGATATTATTCATTGGTTGATTCTGGAGCATTTTATGAAAGTCCTAAGTATTCCTTTCTCCATGGAGGATGGAGGAGGATGGAGGCAGGGTGGGTATTGGGACGTGGGGACCAAGCTTGGTTAACAAAATGGTACAGATGAGGGGAAAGAAATAGAAAAATATCTTCATGTTAATGTGAAGAGAGTTCTCTGTTTACAAGTAAAAGCTGAAATTGTTTTCCACCATCATCAATTCAGTTCTAGTCCTCCTATATATCTAGAAAGGTCAGCATTTTTGGTCTGTTTTGGACATAGGGATTGGGAGTGACCATATGTCTTCCCTAAGTCCTAATCTTAGATAGGGCTGTGAAATGGAAGAATTTTTTTAGTTGAGTCATCTGGTTAAGCCAGGGACTTAAGAAAGAACGGGTGTGAGGTGAAAGCTGTCTTCATTAGTTAAGCTGTCCCCCATGCCTGGAATTCCCTTTGCCTTCTCATATTCCTCATGCCTGGAATTCTCTCTAACTCATCTCAGTTGCCTGGCCTCTCTGGCTTTCCTCATGCCTCAGCTAAAATTCCATCTTCTCTATAAGAAGTCTTTCCTGATCCTCCTTAATACTGAGGATTCTTTTATTTCCAAATTTTATTGTATATAGTTGTTTTCCCTTGCCTGCCCCATTCAGCTGTGAGCTACTAGAGTGGTTTTTGTCTATCTTCACATCCTCAGAGGGTAGAACTAGGAACAAGGAGGAGAATTAACTGAGACATTTTCTGCTCAGTGGAAGGATATTGTTTTAGTGGGAATATCCAAAAACAGAAAAGCTACTATCATAGGTTGTAGTTTCCATGCCTCTGGATTTCTTTAACCTGATCATTTGGGTTTTTTTTTTTAAATAGGTGAAAAATTAGGATTTTGTTTTCACTGAGTTCTAAATGAAATTTAGCATTTCCTTCAATTATTATATAGGTAACAAGGCATCATTTTGTTAAGGCATCTATAGGCTTCACCAGACTACCAGAGAGGACCATGACACAAAAATAGATGAGTCTTTGGGTACAAATACCTTGTAGTATTTGTCAGATCCCATGTAGGTAGAATAACCTGATTATCTGTAAGGGATAAAGTAGAGGAGATTCTTGTTCTGTAGGGGATGGAGTAGATACTATCAGAAGATGCTTTCAGTTCAACTCAATTCAACAAGTATTTGTTAAATACCTACTATATGCATGGTTTGGCAGCTAGGGAGTACTGGGCCTGAAGTTGGGAAGACTCATCTCCATGAATTCAAATCCAGCTTCAAGACACTTATTAGTTGTGTGATCCTGAGCAAGTCACTTTATACTGTTAGCCTCAGTTTCCTCATCTGTAAATGAGCTGGAGAAGGAAATGGCAAACCATTCTAGTATTTTTGCCAAGAAAACCCCAAATGGGGTCACAAAAAGTCACACATCATTGAAATGACTGAACAACTAGTAGCTATTAGAATGAGGAAGACCTCAAGAAAAATGTATCTCTAGGTTCGAGTTTCAAAAAAAATGGGATTGTGAGTGTCAGAAGAAAAGGAGTAAATTGGGGATATCTAAAGCAAGGACATCCAAACAGGAGACGAGTACTATGTATGAGAAACAATAAGAAGATCTCTTCAATTCCCATGAATGAGTACCATGGACAAGAGGTAGACTACATGTCTGTCATTAAAAGACCATGCATGTTCCCAAATAGGAGGTTGGCCATAAAATGATTTTTTTCCAGCAATGCAATTCAAGGTGGTAGTCTACTCAATTATCGATGGGTTGCGATTTATATCTTTGGGGCAGAGATCAATTATAATTGTCCAGGCTAGAGGAGATGGGGGTCTGAACTTGGGTGGAGACCCTGAGAGCAGAGAGAGACAGATGTGAGTAATCATGGGTCCTGGAAGTTCTGACGTAGATTGACAGAGTGCCTTTTCTGAGAATAGATAAATGTCTTTGTCCTTTGACAGGATTTTTTAACAGTTATTTTTAAAAACCAATGTGAATCTTAAGAAATTAGAATACCCCTGGGAGCTCAACAATGTCTGGGTAGATATGTGATGAATTCACAAACAAACCTAGAGGAAAGGACATTGATTTCTACCCTCAAAGCAATAGTACAAAAAAATAAACAAGAGAAGGCCTTCACTCCTACCATTGAACTAGAGCCAATAACAGATGTGCAAGGGGCCCCTGTTTCTGAGAATGGGATTTTCTTTGTAATGTGATTGCAGGTGACTGTATTGTGAGATTTCTGGCCGAACTTATGAGGTTCCAGGCTTCCTCTCTTTGCTTTGATGCTCTTTACTCTGTGTGAATAACAAAAATGGGAGAGGCATAGGGGTGTGGGAAAAATGATAAAAATTCATGTCAATTCAATGACAATAACTTGTTCAAGTTGAGTGAAAGTACAATGATACCTCTATTAACAAAGAAGATGGTTTCTGCCTTCATCCTTTGCCATCTTTAACTGTTCCCTTTTTAAGGTCTGGTAATCTATTTCTTTTTATAAATATAAACTTAATTTTTAATTAAAAAAAATTTTAAAGCCTTACCTTCTAAAAACATATGCCTGGTCACTTGGTTTGATAGGTATATGATTGAGGATTTGGACGTGAACATGAATCATGTAACCATGGAAAAATATTATAAATTAATTAATTTTTAAAAACCCTTACCTTCTTAGAATAGATACAAGTATTATTTTCAGGGCAGAAGAGCAGTAAGGGCTAAGCAGTTGGGGTAACTTGCCCAGGGTCACATAGGAAGTGAATGAGACCAGGCCACAACTGTAGGACTGGCATTCTATCCCTGGAGCTACCTCATTGTCCCTTTGTCAATTCTATTTCCATAAAATCCCTGCATTTGTTCTCTTTTTCTTCATTCACTCTCTGGGAGTGATATAATAGACTCCTGACTGGTCCCTCCCACCTTCTGCTTTTTTCCTCCTGGGACCACTTTTTAACAATTCAAACTTTAATTGATACCTTGTTTATCCTTCAATCTCAGGATTTTAGGAAGCCCCTGGAGAGCTAGAGCCCCCAGACTCTGCTTCGCAGCCCCCTTTTGTGTATTCTACTTCGGTTTGAATATGGCAGGAATTGCCTTTGTTTTTACTCCTGTTTGGATCCCTAATAATACAAAGTTGATTGACTTGCTTGCTTTTATAGCATAGTCATTTCTTTATCTGCTTCTCCTTTTGAGTCTTTCCTTGAAACAAAGTAGTCAATAAGAAAAGTGCAATAAAGGCTACAAACGGTATATGCAACATGCAACATTGTGTAGCCATAGAACCCCATCTTTCTAGAGAGAGGCTGTCCAATCTATTTTTCACATAGTTTCCAAGGGAATTCTTGCAATACACAGTTGTAACTATTCAGGGCAGTTAGGTGGTGCAATGGATAGAGCACCAGGTCTGTATTCCAGAAGATCTATCTAGCCTCCACCACTTACTATCTATGTGACCCTGGCAAGTCATTTAACCCTGTTTGCCTCAGTTTCCTCATCTGTCAAATGAGTTGGAAAATGAAATGGCAAGCTACTCCAGTATGTTTGCTAAGAAAATTCTGTAGTCACAAAGAATCAATTAATTCCCCAGATCTAAAAGTAACCTTTTGTTACTCTCTATTGCTTATAGGATAAAATACAGACTATTTAAGGCTCTCCACAATGTTGCTTCAACTTTCAAAACTTAAGGAAGGCCCTACCCTCATCAACTGAAAGCGTTATCTTCCTCCTTAAATTTTCCTACAACATTTTGTCCAAATCTTTCCTTTTCGGATCATATTCTTTCTTATGTTATCTCAGTATGAGCCATATTCGGCTCGAAGGTTTACAAACTACTTTATAAACATTATCTCATTCGAGCTTCACAACAACCCTGTAAAGTAAGTAGGACTAGTGTTTCCATTTAAAGGCTTGGAAAGGTTAAGCAATTTGCTCACACTCAAAAAGCTTGCAAAGATCTGGAAATAGATCTTTCTGGTTCCAAGTCCTGCACTTTCCCCACTAACCTCTATGCCATTTCTCCCTTAGTAGAATGTAAGCTCCTCAAGGGCAGGGAATGTGATATTTAAAAAGATCATTGAGGTCACAGTCTCCAAAAGAGTGCCTTGCTCTTAGTAGAACATTAAATGTCTATTGATTTGAATTTGGGATCAGCAAGAAAAGTGACCTGGGAGGCAAAGGGATATTTGTTCTTGGAACCTGGAAATTGTCCTTGACAAACTGGTACCCAAAACAATTTCTATTGAAGCACTCCTTGATTAAGTGTCTACCAGTTGACAGTTATTGATTAGTTATTAATTGGTTACATTATAAGCTATGTAGGTGACAGTTATTGATTAGTTGTGAATTGATTAGATAGTAAGCTCTTTGAGGGTAGGGACTGAATTTTGCCTCTTTTAGTATACTCTTGCTTAGCACAGTGACTGGCACATAGTAGGTGCTTAGTAAGTATTCACTGATTATTGATTGATAAATTACTCTTTTGTGTCTGCTACTGTTTTTTCAGTTTCTTAAACTTGCCTTTCTCTCACCTGCCACTTTGACCATTGCTTTCTTCCCCATGTCAAAGACGTTATAGCTGTCACAATCACTTTGGTCCTAGTTTCCATAAATCATAATTTTTTTCTTGCCTAGCAACCCAGTTGTTGTTTATTGAGTTAATAAAGATGAGTACTATTTTTTACCCTTATTTTCTGTCTATCCACATCCATCTTTAAACCTTAAAGTGCTATATCAATATAGTTATTATTACTACAATAGGTGATGATGATATTTAAGCCTAAAGTCTTTCTTCATTTTCTCCTTTATTTTTCTTTCTCCTTCTTTTTCTTCTTTCTTTTTCCATCTCTTTTTTGCTCTAATTATTAAGACATCAGGATCAGATGTAACTGGAAGTTTTGTAAACTTATAATCATTCAGTAATACTTTTGGTAACTGGTTAATTAGAACCTACAGCTAATCTAAGAATGTCTATTCATTAGGGAGTCTCATCCTAATGAAACCTCTTACCCTTAAGAGGCTTCTTGTTATAAAACTGAGTTTTGTAACAAAAGGCCACATAAATAGAACACCTTACTGAATTCTCTCCTCAGTGAAAGGATTATTATCCTCCCTTGACATATCCAGAAAATGAAATTCAACTAACATGCCTACATTTATGTTTTGCTTTCTATTCTCCTAGGGCAGTGATTACAAACCTTTTAGAGACAGAGTGCCATGCCCCCCCTCCCCCACACAAGCTGAGTATGTTCCACCACCACCACCCCTACAGAGTGGAGAGAAAAAGTGCTACCATTGGACTGTTGGGCAGATGGGTGGGTGAAGTGAGGAATGTCCTCAGCCCAGATTTTGGGGGGTTGGGGGGAGGGAGTAAGAGCTCCCATTGGGCTACTGGGAAGAGGAGTGGGTGATGTGAAAAAATGTCATCAGGTATAGTTGAGAGAGGGAAGGGGAGGCTGAGTGCCCACAGAGAGTGCTCTGTGTGCCATAGTTGGCATTCATGCCATAGGTTTGCCATTACTGTTCCAGGGAATAGCATCCTAGGATCTATAACTTGCCATGATGTTACCCAGTGGCAGAACTGAGATTCAAACTCAAGTCTTCCTGACTCTCGGGCCCCAGTTTTTACCATGAGACTAGATTCTCTTCAGAATTTTAGCACTCTTGACATTCTTCTCTGTGCTAAAATATCACTTTGAAGAATGCCATCAAAGGGATTTAAACCTAAGCCTTCTAAAACCACTATTCTCTTCTCATCACCCAAAGTTGCATTTTTTCTCTTCCTTTTCCCTTCTTGTCTGGTGGTAGGGAAGCAAATTATCAGAGGGCTTGAATGATCTGCAAAATGAACAATAAAGCAGAAGTAAGAGTTCATTTTAATTTCACAACCTAGTCCTGTTTGGGGTTGGAAATGGTAATGGTATAAATATTAATTCTATTAAGCAATCCCTAATTCTCTTGAAAATATTTTCTATACAGTCCCATTTTCTGCTTTTGGTAACTAATCACAAAGCAAATTATTTGCATTAATAAATGAGTTATATAATAAATAATTTTTGATTATGAATGTGAAAATCCAGGCATGCCCATTCTAACTTTGCCTCTAGGAGCACAGAACTTGGAATGGAAGGGGAATCCTTAGATACCTAGAATCATAATCCTAGAATCCTGGGGATTCTAAAAGAATCTCAGATTTTTAGAATCACAAATTTATTCTTCCTACTATCCTTTTCAATCCCCCCCCCTCACAAATCCTCCCCTCTTAATTGGGGTAGAATATTCAAGTGACAAAACAATGAAATTTTGTAACATATTTGCGAGAAAAACTAACATGGTCTCAGGTAGAAAATATCATATATTAATCTTAAAGGAACTCCAACTTTACTCATATAATAAAGGGACAATATATGGAATTAACAATTCAAATAAAAAACAATCTATAATAGCAAGCCACCTTCAAACGCAATGGTTCTTCATTGTATGACCATGTACTAAAAAAAGTGATAATTTTTCCATTAATTGGTTTCTTTTGTAATTCCATTAATTTTATTTTATGCATATAAGAACATGGTTTTGAGAAGGGGTCCATTGGCTTCACCAAGCTGCCAAAGGAAATCTGGACACCAAAATGGTTGAGTCCTTGCTCAAAAGGTTTATTAAAATTTTGTTTAATCATTGTGCAAGATAAAAGACATCATAAGTGTTGGAAAAGCAAACATTCAGGAAGTCGAATTCTGTTTTGGGAAAGTGTTTCCTAACTTTTTCAAACACATAGAAAGGAAACCTGATAGATCTGAGCAGGAGATCTGAGCAGTTTCTTTCTTTAAATATATACTGGCAGAAAGACAATCAACATTATGTAGAATATATCAGGCTGATCTACATACATATACATATATGTATTTGTGTATGTATATGTATATATGTGTATATATTTACATACACACACATATATGGAGAGAGAGAGAGAGAGAGAGAGAGAGAGAGAGAGAGAGAGAGAGAGAGAGTGAGAGAGACAGACAGACAGACAGACAGACAGACACAGAGACAGAGACAGAGATAGAGACAGAGACAGAGACAGAGAGAGTCAAGTCCAGGTCATCAAGTCATCACTGAGTATAAGAAAGTAATACAAAACCCCCTTACATTTATATGATTTAAAGGTTAAAGGAAGATTTTAAGTTTATAGATGCTTCCAAAAACTGACACTTTTCTTCAATATGATTAAAAACATATGGGGGGCAGCTGGGTGGCTCAGTGGATTGAAAGCCAGGTCTAGAGATAGGAGGTCTGAGGTTCAAATCTGGCCTCAGTTACTTTCAAGCTAACCTTGGGAAAGTCACTTAACTCCCATTGCTTAACACTTACTGCCCTTCTGCCTTGGAACACAGTATTGATTCTAAGATGGAAGGTAAGGTCTTTAAAAAAAAAAAAAAGAATTTTTTAAAAATCATATTCATTGCCATAGAAGAGATGACCAGTCTAGCAAAAGTATATTAGGAAGAACTGAGAATTGGAAACTTTTCTAGGTGTTAAAAAGACTCCATTTTGATTTTTCTAAGGTGCCTCATTTATCTAGGAGACAGGCAGCATTGTATGGTACAAAGAGTCTTGGACTCAGAATTAGGAAGATATGGGCTCAAATTTTGCCTCTGACTTATAGCTGGTGGCAAAGTAGAGAGAGCACTGGATTTGGAGTCAGGAAGATCAGAGTGCAAATCTTGCCTCAGCCACTTACTAGCTATGTGAGCCTGTGCAATTCACTTAGCCTCTATTGGTCTGTTTCCTCAACTGTGAAATGACAATAATAATAGTATCCACTTCCCTGGATTGTTGTGAGTATAAGATAAGATAATATTTGTAAAGCACTATGTAAATTCTAGCTATTAGCATCCTAACCTTGTTGTATCACCATAATATCTATGTTAAAAAGATGGGTTTTGTGTCTGGAAACAATGGTTTTCCCTATGCCATTCTCCCTGCTCTAAAAGCTCAAGTGACTCCCCTTTGTCTTGAGTATCCAATGCAAACTCTTTTTTGGCATTTAAGCCCTTCACAGTCTAGCTCCAGGCTGCCTTGCAAACCTTATTTCACAGCACTCCCCCTCATGCACTCTAAGTTCCAGCCAAGCCAGCCCACTTTATCTTTCATCCAACATGCCATTTATCATTTTTGTGCCTTCACACAGGCTGCTTTGTATGCCTGGAATATGAATTTCCTCCTCCTCCTCCTTTCTGCCTCTTAGAATCCCGAAAGTCCTTTGAAATACACCTCAAGGTCACCCTCTAGAAAAGGCTTTTTTAGATTTTTTCCAGCTGTTAGAATCCCTCCAAATTGCTTTTGTATAAATTTTGCATTTATTAGATTATAAGCTCCTTGAGGGCAAGGGACTGTCTTTTTTGTGTAGGTGTATATTTATGTATATGTGTATTTATTTATTCACACACATGCACATTCACAAATATACATGTACGTACATGTATGTATATGTGTGTACACACACACATACATATATATATATAAATATACACATATACATTCATTCTCCCCCACAAGTACAAGTTCCTTGATGAAAAGAACTGCTTTATTTCTGTCTTTGTATTTTCAGTCCTTAGCCCAGTGCCTGATAGGAAATAGTAATTGACAAAGAAAATGCTGCAGATTTTCCCAAGTGTAATCCAGTTAGCTAAAACATTTGTGTCTGGCATGGCAGATGTTCACTGTGGAGTAGAAAGGAAGAAGAATTCCCTATTCCCCATGAGGGCATGGAGGCATTCCTGTTTGAGGGGGGGCATCACATAGATCTTCTCAGGCTCAGAATTCTGCAGTGCCCTTCACCCAGCAATGTACACAAGCAAGGCCAAGGAGATAAAGATATAATTGTGCTTATGACATGCAATTAGATGCACAGCTGAGTTCATCAATAAGAACATTTCTACCGGCAGACAGCAAGGAGGTTGAGAAGAAGTAATGGGAAGAAAAGAACAGGCCGGAGAAGAGTTTCATTCCCTATTAAGAAGAAATCTTATTTAATGAGCAATTTAAGTTTTACAAAGTCCTCTTTTTTTCAAGATAAAAAACTAAGACTAAGAGAGGTGAAATGAATTGTTTACAGTCAGACTTGATAATGACCAGAACTTGTTTAGATCTTTTGAAATCCAGGTCAGTGGATTTCGCCCTATAGCATATGATATAATTAGGTTCGACTTATATATCTTCTTAAGCTTTTTACAAATGTCATCTCATTTAAGCTTCACAACAACCCTGTGAGGAAGATCCAAGAAATATTATTTCCTTTTTACAGATGAAGAAACAGAGGTTGTCTGCCTCTCAGAGGCAGGATCAGAATTCATGTCTTCCTCACTTCAAGTCCAGCACTTGGAATTCATCCAACATTTATTGGACCCTTACTATGTGCAAAGCTTTGTTGTTGGACCCTAGGAGAGATTTAAAGTTGGATATAGGAGAAGGGAATAAACATTTGCATAGTGACTCCTTTATACCAGGACTTCTAGGAGCACTTTTGCCTATATATCTCATTTGGTCCTTGCAAATAGTTTGCTATGATTATCTTTCTTTTATAGTTGAGGAAACTGAGGCAAATGGGGTTGTGACCTGCTTAGCATCATAGTAAGTGTCTGAGGACAGATTTGAACGGATTCCAAGCTTAGTGCTCATCACTGTGCCACTAGCTATCTCTAATATAAGATGAGATAAGACATTCGCTCTTGGACATCGTCTAGCCTGGGGGTGGTAGGGAGGAGAGGTGGGGCAGGTTTGCAAGGAAAAAAGAAGATTATATAGAACATAAATAATTCCAAGTTAGTTTGTGATAAGTGCTGTAAGATGCATAATTATGCATCTTTTTTTTTTAAAGGTTTTAAAGGATGGAGGGCTCACCTCCATTTAGGGCAACCAGTGAAGGCTTCTTGGGGGGAGGTGGTATCAGTTGATACCTTTAACATGGGGGAATGTGAGGGCAAAGGCATTTTAGGCAGAGGGAACCAGGTGAGCAAAAGCCAGAGGTGGGTGTCTGCCTACTATTTTTAATTATCCACGTGACTCCTCTCCAGATGAAAACTTGACTTCATTCAAACTCAAGAAGGAATTTGGAAGTGTTCTTCCTCCTTCTCAGCCGACACATCAAATACTGAATGTTCCTATGTCAAAAAAGAGTTAATCTTAAGATGGGGAAATAGGATTACTCTGGACACTCCATGTATACCACTTAGAACAGTGAGGAAGAAACCCTAAAAAACTGAGTCAAAAGCCAAATTTGTAAAAAGGTTAGTAGATGGCTATCACTTAGAAACTAATACAGAACATATATTTGCATGATATATTCAGGACTAACAAACTGTTGGGTAAATATTCATATTTAAATTGTTAAACTGGAAAAACCACAGAACTATTAAATAGTCAGAAAAACCACTCTTTAATTAAGGAAAGGGGTTCAGTGCTTTCAAGGTCTCCATACAGAGCTGTGTGCTACCAACCCACACAGTGTCCTAAGATTCTGGTTGCTCTGGTCACTGACCCCTGGGCATGCCACTGAGCTAGATGACAACTCTGAGGAGTCATGAAAATCGGGAAGGTTATATACCCTTTTAGGGGAACTGGGGACTGAGGATGGGAAAGTATATTTGATTGGCTTTTCAATGGTAACAAAGAAAATGAGGAGTCCTAGATAGGAATAACAACAGAGGACAAACAGGAAAAGGTCCAGCCAAGGGCTGGCTGCCTTTCTAAAGGACTTTGGCCTAAGGGGAGAAACCATTGGGATTAAAAGAAATAACTTAATACCTGATGATCCCATCCTAGCCATCTCCACCTAAATTATGTTAAGGTCTGTTGTTAGTCTGAGACTCCTGAAGTTGGGCTTTTCCCTCAGTGGGAAACTCATATGACAAGGTCAAACTTGAGGTCTTCACCTTAAAACTAACTATATTGGGAGGGATATCAGACTTCACAAGGCTATAAGTTTGGGGGTTTCTAGATTCCATATCAACAAAATCTATCCTTACACATCCTATCCATAAACCAGTAGAATCAGGATCCTATGTTTTTGCTCGTTCTATCTTTGTCCAAATGGCTAGAAAATGGTGGGTCCCATTTCACTGTCAGCTTTTTGATCAGTTGACTTTGGTCCTGTGGTATATACAGAGAAGGGGGACCTATCCTAAAAAGAAGCTCCCTCTATGTTATTCCAAACTAATGGGCATCAGCCTCTCTGTTCAAAGTCCTCCAGAGGTTGGGAGTGAAGTGAAACAAAATTTATCTTTGAAAAGGTCACAGAATGCATTCTTTTTCTTATTAGTTATTTTTAACTTTTTAATTGAGGACCTAAAATTGAATCTCTTGGCAAAATTTTTTTAAAGATTTTTTTTCTGGGAAATTAAGAAAACTGGAATTGGAGATAAAGGATCCAGGATTTTCTACTCATGACTTGAGCAGAAGAGTCCTAGAAATAGGATTCCCTCTCCCTATCATCTCACTCTCCCTGCTTTCAACATGGTCTGCAAAGACATCATGAAGGAGGGTAGGCCTGTGGAGAAAGGGGGCTTCTATCTTCAGTACTACCCTTTGACCCACTGACGCTTTGACCCACTGCTATTGATCACTGGTAAGCTCAGGAGCCCCAGTAATGGAAGCTCTTCTTCCCCCTCCCTCCCAATCCTGCTTCTAGCCCAGACCCCATAGTCATCATCCAGGGAAGCAAGCCTTGTGGAAATGTGACTGGCCAACTGCTTCTATAATCACTGCAGCCCTTGTTTCCTCAGCCTCCACTAATGACCTGGAAAAGAAAGTTCTTGCCATGAAAATCCTTGGCACTGACAGATAGTTCTACAATAGAAACAGATGTGATTTTACTAGTGGAATTGACAATAAAGAAGATGCATGACCATCTGCTTTGATGTTATGCCCTAAGGACCATGGAGCTTTTCATCGGAAAACTCTTGCAGGTATTCACCATAGTAGAATATAAGCTCATTGAAAGCAGGGACAAGTTTACAAGTCATTAATCATTTATTAAGCACCTATGATGTGCCAGGCCCTGTGCTAAATGTGAGAGATACAAAAGAAAGTAAAACAAATAACAATAAGAATAAAACATCAAGACCAATTTTCAAGAAATTCATTTTAATGGGAAAAGAAAATATAAATACTACCAGGCACAAAGAAGCCATAGAAATGATAAGTTAGAAATAATTAACAGAGGGAAAGCACTAGAATTAGGGGGATGGAAAGACTTCCTATAAAAGGTATTGAACTGCTGTGGAAGCATAGGTAAAACCAAAACTTTGGGGAAGGTAGGCAAGAGGTCCTGGGTTCAAAACTGACCTCAGATACTTCTTAGCTGTGTATCCTTTGACAAGTACTTAACTTCCATTGCCTAGCCTAGTGGTTCCCAAACTTTTTTGGCCTACTGCCCCCTTTCCAGAAAAAATATTACTTAGCCCCCTGGACATTAAATTTAAAAAAATTTTAATAGCAAATAATAGGAAAGATGAATGTACCTGTTGCCATCACCGCCCCCCTGGATCACTGCAGCACCCACCATGGGGCAGTGGCACCCACTTTGGGAATCACTGGCCTAACCCTTATTGCTCTTCTTCCTTGGAATCAATACATAGTAATGATTCTAAATGGAAGATAAGGGTTTAAAGTAAAAATAATAATTAAAAAACAGTAATTGCCATCAAGGAACTCACATTCTATTGGGGGAGGCAATATTCAAATAATGATGCCTACAAGATATATGGTAGATGTTTAACAATAAACTCTCTGAAAACCTTTTCATACTTTAAAGTTTAGTCTGCATTAATAACATTTTCTCCAGTCCAGACCATCAAAAGCACAATAAACCAAGCCCTGATATATATCTTGCCAATTTATGAGGTGTAAATTCTCATGCTAAAAATTTAACAATTGGCTTTTCAGAGCCAATAAGAGATGGACCCATTGTATAATATAAAATAAATGAGAAATAATCTCAGAGGGAAGATAGCTTTCTATTTTTATCCTCAATATTTAGTATAGTGCTTTGCACATATTAAGTCCTTAATAAATTTTTTTTCACTCATTAATTAAGTGACACGAGATCTGTGTTTCCTTCTAGCTCTAACTCATCCAGTATTTGTTCAGGCAATGCAGAGCCAAAGTGAAATGTAAAATATCTAATTAGCAGCCCTTTGAACTGCTCTGTTGTGTCCAACAGAGCATGTTGAAATGCTCTAAGGTGGTCTAAGTATAAGGCCGTAATGAAAGTTTTACATTCCTGCATCCTGTTTTGAGTTTGTTTTTGTCAAAAGTGAGTGCTCTGTGGTTGGTATTTCCTTTGTGTGTAAGAATAAATTACTTGTTTGATATTGGATTTATATTGTGCATCAAGCACCTTTTTACTTCCCATTTTTTAGGGGTGACCCTGATTCATTGCTTAAGCTATAAGTGAAATCATCCCAGGGCTCCAAAGTAGGTAAGGCCTTAACCAGTTGAAGTTTGAGAAAAGGGAACCTACTCCCATCTTCATTAGGGGCCAGGTTCCCCAGAACTGAGCAGAGTCCAAACCATTTACTTAGGGGAAAAAAAAGGGAATAGGCTCAATATCCCAGTCCCTGCAATCTCAGGAGTTCCTCAAGGTTAGATTTTTTGAGCATAAAAAAGTTTCTTTGGGGAAAAATAAAAGAAAAAAACCCCACAAAATTCTTCCACCAGTAGGTGGCAGGCTTTGCTAGCATTCTGTGCCTACCAGTATGGCAGGCAAAAAGGGATTGAAATAAATTTACCTTATGGAAGGCAGAAATTTCAAATCTCAATATTGGGATAGATCTTCAGCAATGGGGACTCAGGAGAATTTTATGGAAATGTAGTATTGCATTGTTAAATTAGGAGTTGGAGGACCTAAGTTCAAACTTTAGCATTGCCCCTAAGAATTTGTTTCCAAGGGCAAACCACATCCTCTTCCTCACCAGTCAAATAAAGGAGTTGGATAAAGTGACTTCTATTTTTTTTTTAACCCTCAATTTCTCTCTTAGAATCAATATAGTGTGTTAGTTCCAAGGCAGATTAGTAGTAAAGGCTAGGCAATGGGAGTTGTGATTTGCCCAGGGGCATACAGCTAGAAAGTGTCTAAGGTCACATTTGAACCCAGGTCTTCACTATCTTTAGGCCTGGCCCTCAATCCACTGAGTCACCCAGGTGCCCTGTGACAAGATGACTTCTCAGGCCCTTTCCAGCTCTAGGTCTACGATTCCATGAAAGAATTAATAATTTGCATTGTTCTTTCTCTATTTGATAGGTTTTAAACATTGGCAGAGGCTGTAGTCTGAGGGAAAAGATGATTGGACTATTCATGTCATCCCCAAGAAGCGAAAAGAATAAAATGAGGAATTTAACTTCCAACTTTAATTCTTGTTATCATTGAATAAATGCCTGAATGAGAAGAACACATATTATGTGCAAAGTGCTATACTGTTTTACATGTAATTTGATGAATTACAGTAACAAGATGGTACTTCAGAGAAGTTCCTCCCTATATAACACCATCTAGATTGGTCTGATACCATATTTTGCAACCTTATAAATTCTGCAGCACACTTATGAGCTAGCTCACTTGCAAATTTAACTGGGGCAGCCAGATCATTTCCTGGAATCATCCCCATATAAAACAGAACACATCCAGATCACTTTAGTTTTATGTTAATTAATGAGAATTCATTATGACAGAAGTAACATGGTATAGTAGGGGGAAAACTCCAGTAGGCTTGTACTCAAATGGTCCAATTTCTAGTCTCAATCCATCAATTTGTTTTTCATTAAGTGCCTACCAAGTGCTAGACACTGAGGGAAAAACAAAAAACCCTCAGCTTCTGTTTACTAGTTGTATGTCTATGGGCAAGCAATTTCAATTCTATAGGAAACTAAATGAAATAAGATTTATTACTCTCTGCACCTCAGTTTTATCATCTCTAAAATGGAATAATAGGACTTTTGCTTACATCTTCTTTAGAAGACTATTCTGAAAGCATTTAGTCAATTAGAGTGCTATATAAGTGACTTATGCACAAGACTAGTTTCTTAAGAGCAGGAATTCAGGCTTATAGAGTAAGCTTTGTATTGGCCCCAAGGCATATCAACAGTTTGCTAATTAATTATCTTTGGGGATAGATGCCAAGTCAAAAGTGGTTACAGAAATGTTCCTTCCTACTTTCTAACCTTGAACAGGATTCATTTGTATCATGGTAGTTTGTAACTTGTAGATACTTTCCTCAAGACACTTTGATACTAGAATCACTTGCCTTCCTCTAGGGTAGCTAAAGTGGAGAAATCCTTCATTCTTGGCCAGAACCAGGATTCCCTATCATTTCCACACATCCTCCTCCTTCCTTTCCAACTCCCCCTTTTTTCCTAGCTTCTTTTTGTGTCGTTTGCTCCTTGAGGGCAGGGACTATTGCTAGTTTGTATCTGTAACCCCAGAATTTAGTACAGTATTATACAATGTTTAATTAATGCTTTATCTCTGATTCTTCCTGAATCCAAGTTACCTCACTATCCCACTTCCTGCAAAGTACATTCCCGAAAGCACTTATTTGGACCCTACCACTGCCTGGGGGCCTTCTGTAATAAAACTTCTGTAGGGAAATCCCCTCGATTCTTTATGTAAATTGTCCTTCCTTTCAGGTATGTTAACACTGAAGAACGATAACCTCGCCGAAAAGTCTCCCTGGACACCATATGGTACTTTACACATATTGGGTATCGGGGGAATAAAAGACACAATGGATTGTTAAGGTAGACAATAACGGCCAAGCTCGGGAAAGAGGAGCCTTTGCCTTTATTCAAATATTACTCCATTCAGGTTTCATCCTAAGGTGTCTTCTCGTACTGAGGACATAAGGTATTTATGGAAACAGGAGCATTCTTAATCCACCAGGAAAAGAACGAGTCAGAACTGGGGGCTCTGATCTGCAGAGATCAAAGGGACTCCGGGCTGGTCAGCATAACTGGGACCATTTAGAATTTGCACATCCTCTTTAGAAACATCAGCGGGTGGCCCAGAAGGTCTAGAAGAAATGCCCTGGACTTGAGGAAGTCACATGGAGCTGGCTTTGAGCTCTGGTTCCCACACTGACTAGGTGGGTGACTATGAGCAAGTTCTTGAACTATGGGTATGTCACCTCCTCGGTAAAATGAGGGGTGGTGCGGACTCTTAAAGTCTGAAAATAAGATAGCAGTAGAAGGAAATCTACTGGAGGGCGGGGTGGGGGGGGGCGTTACGTTCTTTTTGTTTTTGTGTCTTCTGTAATTTGGAAAAATTAAAGGGCCCAGCACATTGCACTGAGCTCAATAAATCCTTATTGATTGACAAGTGCATGATAAATTTTTCTTGAATTAATTTTAAGAGAATTGACCAGTTATTAAAAAATGTATTTATATAAGCTAAGTACTGTAGATAAAAGGTAAAAAATTATGGGGTTCCCTCAAGGAGTTTTATTCTAATGCTGGTTAATTCTCATGTTCATTTAATGTTTTCATTTTCTTGTTGATGTCAACACCAGAGTCCCCTCCAGCATTCCTAATTTTTTAATCCAATCTTTTCCCTATTTTCTTAACCCTCGCCCTGCCTATCGTTCTTTTTCTTTTATCTAAGCTTTTCCTCTATTTTTAAGGTCAATACTCGTCCTCCCGTAGCACTCATTTATTTCCTTGTCCAAGCCTTTCCCCCATTTTCTTAATGTCAACACTCCCCCCCCCCCAATGCTCATCCAAGCCATTTACCCATTTTGTTAACGCTTGGCAACCCCCCTCCCCCATATTTCTTATTTGTTCCCCTGGTCCGTTAAGCTATTCCCTCACTTTCTTCTTAATTTGCATTTGTCTCCTAATGCGCTCATTTATTCCTCTTATTCCCCTTTTTCTTGTTAATGTCAACACTTGCCTCTCCGCTCCACAGCGCTCCTCACTTATCCCCACCTTGGCCCAAGCTCTTTTCTCACTTTCTTGTTAATGCTAGCACTAGTGGCACCCTATAGCACCCCTCACTTGGCTGCCCTCATCCAAGCCCAGTTTGCACTCTTCTGGCCCAGGTTCAAGGAGGCGCAGGGGGAAGTTTAGAGCCAGTGAACAAAGCCACATGGTGGTCCGCTAGGGATGGGAGGCTCTCAAAGAGAAAGTGCCCCCGGCCCGCAGCAGCAGCCCGAGGAGGAGGAGGAGAAAGAGGAGGAGGGGCAGGGGAGTGTCGCCACGTGCTCCTGCCTAGTCTGTAGAGGACCGCGTGGGCGCGCAGTCCCCCCCGCTGGCCTCGCGAAATGGGCGGGGCGTAGAGCGGGAGGGGGCCGGGCGCCGCGCGCCTGCACCTGTAGGAGGTGAGCGGCCCCGCCCCCGCCCCCGGCGCCAGGCTCGGGACACAAAAGGCGGGCGCAGCCGCAGCAGTGGCACTGTCGGCGCGCCTCTCTCAGTCGCTCTCCCGCTCGTTCGCTCGCTCCCTCCCCTCCCTCGCTCCTCCCTCCCTCCCTCGCTCCCTCCCTCTTTCCCAGCCCACCGGCTTGCCGGCCGCCCGCCCGCCCGCTTCCCCGCCGCAGCTCTCGGACCCGGCCGCCGCATGGCCAGCACGCCGCATCAGCGCCGCCCCACCGGGCCGCCCACCGCTGCCCCAAGCCTGGGAGCCGGGGCCGCGTCGCTGCCCAACGAGGACGACGAGTCCCGGGAGAAGATGCTCCGGCGGCAAAACGGCGGCGGCCGTGGGGACGCTGGGGACGCCGGAGCCGGCGGCGGGGCTGGGGCCG
>NC_058131.1:53934150-53958143 GCF_016433145.1 Gracilinanus agilis
GGGGGAATAAAAGACACAATGGATTGTTAAGGTAGACAATAACGGCCAAGCTCGGGAAAGAGGAGCCTTTGCCTTTATTCAAATATTACTCCATTCAGGTTTCATCCTAAGGTGTCTTCTCGTACTGAGGACATAAGGTATTTATGGAAACAGGAGCATTCTTAATCCACCAGGAAAAGAACGAGTCAGAACTGGGGGCTCTGATCTGCAGAGATCAAAGGGACGCCGGGCTGGTCAGCATAACTGGGACCATTTAGAATTTGCACATCCTCTTTAGAAACATCAGCGGGTGGCCCAGAAGGTCTAGAAGAAATGCCCTGGACTTGAGGAAGTCACATGGAGCTGGCTTTGAGCTCTGGTTCCCACACTGACTAGGTGGGTGACTATGAGCAAGTTCTTGAACTATGGGTATGTCACCTCCTCGGTAAAATGAGGGGTGGTGCGGACTCTTAAAGTCTGAAAATAAGATAGCAGTAGAAGGAAATCTACTGGAGGGCGGGGTGGGGGGGGGCGTTACGTTCTTTTTGTTTTTGTGTCTTCTGTAATTTGGAAAAATTAAAGGGCCCAGCACATTGCACTGAGCTCAATAAATCCTTATTGATTGACAAGTGCATGATAAATTTTTCTTGAATTAATTTTAAGAGAATTGACCAGTTATTAAAAAATGTATTTATATAAGCTAAGTACTGTAGATAAAAGGTAAAAAATTATGGGGTTCCCTCAAGGAGTTTTATTCTAATGCTGGTTAATTCTCATGTTCATTTAATGTTTTCATTTTCTTGTTGATGTCAACACCAGAGTCCCCTCCAGCATTCCTAATTTTTTAATCCAATCTTTTCCCTATTTTCTTAACCCTCGCCCTGCCTATCGTTCTTTTTCTTTTATCTAAGCTTTTCCTCTATTTTTAAGGTCAATACTCGTCCTCCCGTAGCACTCATTTATTTCCTTGTCCAAGCCTTTCCCCCATTTTCTTAATGTCAACACTCCCCCCCCCCCCAATGCTCATCCAAGCCATTTACCCATTTTGTTAACGCTTGGCAACCCCCCTCCCCCATATTTCTTATTTGTTCCCCTGGTCCGTTAAGCTATTCCCTCACTTTCTTCTTAATTTGCATTTGTCTCCTAATGCGCTCATTTATTCCTCTTATTCCCCTTTTTCTTGTTAATGTCAACACTTGCCTCTCCGCTCCACAGCGCTCCTCACTTATCCCCACCTTGGCCCAAGCTCTTTTCTCACTTTCTTGTTAATGCTAGCACTAGTGGCACCCTATAGCACCCCTCACTTGGCTGCCCTCATCCAAGCCCAGTTTGCACTCTTCTGGCCCAGGTTCAAGGAGGCGCAGGGGGAAGTTTAGAGCCAGTGAACAAAGCCACATGGTGGTCCGCTAGGGATGGGAGGCTCTCAAAGAGAAAGTGCCCCCGGCCCGCAGCAGCAGCCCGAGGAGGAGGAGGAGAAAGAGGAGGAGGGGCAGGGGAGTGTCGCCACGTGCTCCTGCCTAGTCTGTAGAGGACCGCGTGGGCGCGCAGTCCCCCCCGCTGGCCTCGCGAAATGGGCGGGGCGTAGAGCGGGAGGGGGCCGGGCGCCGCGCGCCTGCACCTGTAGGAGGTGAGCGGCCCCGCCCCCGCCCCCGGCGCCAGGCTCGGGACACAAAAGGCGGGCGCAGCCGCAGCAGTGGCACTGTCGGCGCGCCTCTCTCAGTCGCTCTCCCGCTCGTTCGCTCGCTCCCTCCCCTCCCTCGCTCCTCCCTCCCTCCCTCGCTCCCTCCCTCTTTCCCAGCCCACCGGCTTGCCGGCCGCCCGCCCGCCCGCTTCCCCGCCGCAGCTCTCGGACCCGGCCGCCGCATGGCCAGCACGCCGCATCAGCGCCGCCCCACCGGGCCGCCCACCGCTGCCCCAAGCCTGGGAGCCGGGGCCGCGTCGCTGCCCAACGAGGACGACGAGTCCCGGGAGAAGATGCTCCGGCGGCAAAACGGCGGCGGCCGTGGGGACGCTGGGGACGCCGGAGCCGGCGGCGGGGCTGGGGCCGAGGCCGAAGCCGAAGGCGTCACCCTGCAGCGCTCCATCACGCTGCTCAACGGCGTGGCCATCATCCTGGGCACCATCATCGGCTCGGGCATCTTCGTGACGCCCACCGGCGTGCTCAAGGAGGCCGGCTCTCCTGGCCTGGCGCTAGTCGTATGGGCCGCCTGCGGGCTCTTCTCCATCGTGGGCGCGCTCTGCTACGCCGAGCTGGGCACCACCAT
Source organism: Gracilinanus agilis (assembly GCF_016433145.1). Taxonomy (NCBI): domain Eukaryota; kingdom Metazoa; phylum Chordata; class Mammalia; order Didelphimorphia; family Didelphidae; genus Gracilinanus; species Gracilinanus agilis. Next base: position 53,936,394 of record NC_058131.1, read on the forward strand.
CACCAAGTCCGGCGGCGACTACGCCTACATGCTCGAGGTCTACGGCTCGCTGCCCGCCTTCCTCAAGCTCTGGGTGGAGCTGCTCATCATCCGGCCCTCGTCGCAGTACATCGTGGCGCTCGTCTTCGCCACCTACCTGCTCAAGCCGCTCTTCCCCACCTGCCCTGTGCCGGACGACGCCGCCAAGCTCGTGGCCTGCCTCTGCGTGCGTGAGTACGGGGCTGCCGGCCCGGGCGGGAGGGGAGAGGGGGGCAAAGGTACTCCACTGATCTCCTCTGCAGCCTGCCAGACACGGAGTGCCCGCCGGGAATGAATGAGGGACTCCTACCCCTTATCGTAAGTGCCGGGTCTGTGCTGCCCTCTAGGAATGAATGAATGACTCCTGTTATCCCCTCTTCCCCCCTCCAGTAAGTGCCAGATCAGTGCTGCCCGCTAGGAAGTAAGGAACGACTCCTAATACCCCCTCCCGTTAAGTTTTCCATCTGTACTGCCCATTAAGAGTGAATGAATGATTCCTCTTAACCACCCCACCCCAGTAAGTGTCCCATCTGTGCCTCGATAAGAATGAATGAATGACTCATAGCTCGCTCCCCTCCCTACAAGTAAGTTTCCTATCCATGCTGCCAGTTAGGAATGAATGAATGAGTCCTCTTCCCCCCTACAGCAAGTGCCCCATACATACTGCCATTCAGGAATGAATAAATTATTCCTTTACACTTTCTCCTAACAGCCCCTTCCCCCCTCCCCAAGAGCCAGCTGTGCTGCCAGCTAAGAACAAACGAATGAAATCACAAAACCCTTCACATTTCCCCTCCCCACATACTGCCCCTGACCCTTCGAAGTGTCTAATAGATGCTAACTGGCAGAGCCACTCCTCACACTCCCCACCTACAATCCTTTCTTGTTGGCTGGCAGACTACTAATTGAAAGACTTTTCCCCCTCTTCCACTTCCTTCCATTAAGCTCCTAATAAATGTTGGCTGACTGACCAGTTCATCCACTGCCACCCCCATTAGGTTAATAAATGCTAAGGGAATGACTAACCCACCACCCTCTCATTCCCCATAGGAAGACCCTAATAAATTCTGGCTGGCTGACTACTCCTTGTGCCCCCACCTCCATAGTGATTGCTGAATAAATGCTGATTGCCCCACTCCTTTACCCACCATAGTCACAAATGCTGATCCAGTGATTTCTCCATCTCCCATATTAAGCCCCTAATAAATGCTAGTTGACTGACCACACCTTGTCCATCCCTAAGCACTTACACATAATTCCATACTTAGTACTAAATAAATGCTGACTGACTGACCAACTACTTTTGTCCCCCTTAGGAAAAAATGCTGAGTGTTTACTTCCTTCCCTTTATTAAGCCCCTAATCAATGTTCCTTGCCTCTCCCCAAAGCTTTTGATAATTCCATAGTAAGTACTTAATAAATGCTAACTGAGTCTTCCATTCCCCCCTACTAGGATCCTAATGAATGCTGGCTGACTGACAACACCCCCCCACCAACATAGTAAAACTTAATAAATGCCCAACTCACTGACTCCTTCCTCTCACTGTTGGATAAATCCTAATCACTTAATAACTATTTGTTATCCTACCCCCCAGATACCCATTTCCATGAGATGCCCAGCTATGATTCCATTTCTAGAGGAAAGAATTCTGGTGACCCTTTCTTCCATAGCAGCTCCATGGCAAGGGATGATCCACAGTCATGGATTGACTCTTTCCCTTTACCCCTTGGCCTTGTTCTTTTTTCCTTAAAATGTGTGGGTTATTGCTACTCCCCTAAGTCTCAAGGAATTTTTCCCTCCTACCTGTATCTGAATTTTTCACTCTTCATTCCTTACCTCCTAATCCCCATTTGCTTCTTACCTGAAGAAACTAGAATATAAACCTGATTTTCCCTTATCTTGGCAAAAATCTATAAGGACTCTGCCCCCTTTTCTGGAAAACTAAGGCAGAAGAAACTGGCAGTCTTGGCGGGCTTTTTACTATGTAATAATGTATGACACTGATATTTTTTAAAAGGGTTGGGTTTTTTTCAAACAAGTTTTCATGGGGAGCTTTTAAGTAGGAAGGTTTTTCTGTTCTATTTTAGAGGTAGGTGGGGTAGATATGGAGGAGAGAGGTGCTGTTTGTACCTGGAAGGGAAGTTCAAATGAAAATGAGTTTGTTTGTTTTCTATCTGTTCTTTCAGCCTTTAGAGAGGTGGAGGTTTCTAAACTGGCTTGTCTAGAATTGGTAAGGATTAAAAAAAAAATCCATGTGGTGGTTGATGATTTTCCTGTCTTAGCTGAGTTTTAGAAATTATTCTAAATTAAACTAAGGCATAAATCCTAGTGAGGTAGGGAGGGGCAGAAAAAACCCTAGCAGAATGGACTTATTTCTATATTCAAGAATTCTCTCTGGAGGCCATACAGATTGCATTATAGCCAGGTACCATATTAGGTATAAATAATATATAATACATATATTTTATTTGGTTATATGACCTTAGAAGTCATTTAATCCAAACCTCACATTTTACAAAGAAGAAACCAGAGATCCAGGGAAATTCTGATAGCAATAGCAACCATTTTCATAACACTTTCCAAATATCTCATTTTATCTTCACAGCAACTCAAGAGGAATAGGTGCTGTTATACTCATTTTACAGGTGAGGCAGAAAGTTTAAGTGCCTTGCCACAATCACACAGCTAGTAAGTGGTAGAGGGCAGATTTGAAATTGAGTCTCTTTGACTTCACTATGTCACTATAGAAATGATTTATAGGTCACAAGGGGAGTCAGCTGAGATTTGAACCTAGATTCTTTGTCATATCAAACTCTTCAGTTGCAATGTTGACTTCCTGGTCTTAGCAAGCATGTGCCCAGTAGCAGGGCATGATCACTTAGGATGACTGTTATGGTCATGTATCCCTCACAGTCCATTACTTTTGATTTCTTTCAGAACCCTGGAAATCTTCTACACGAGTTTTAGGCTAAATTCCGTAGATGGAGAATCTTAACAATGCCATAATCCAGAGTTGGTATTTTAATCAAAAGGCAGTAGGGGGCAGCTGAGTAGCTCAGTGGATTGAGAGCCAGGCCTAGAGACGGGAGGTCCTAGGTTCAAATCTGGCCTCAGACACTTCCCAGCTGTGTGACCTTGGGCAAGTCACTTGACCCCCATTGCCTACCCTTACCACTCTTCCACCAAGGAACGAATACACAGAAGTTAAGGGTTTAAAAATATAAAAAAACAAAAAACAAAAAACAAAAAGGCAGTAGGGAGCCACTGAAGGATTTTGACATGTGATTGTGGTGGTGGTTTAAAAAATTTTATTTGCTTTTAAAATTTCTTTTTGATAAGATCTATATGATGACTCAAAAAGATAATATCTAATATTTATATAGTTCTTTAAGGTTTGCAAAAGGGCTTTACAAATTATCTCCTAGAATCCCCACAATAATCTTCAGAGATAGGTACCATTATTGTCCCTGTTTCACAGAGTAGCATATTGAGTCAACTCACTTAGGGTCACACAACAGCATCTGAGGCTGATATGGGCTGGCAGTGGGCAGTAAGGGATAGTAAGAGGAATGGGACCCTTATATTCTAAAATCTTGCATTTCTTACTAGTTAAACATCAACTGCAATATCTGTAGTTTCTGCATTAATCAAACATGAATTGTATTTCAATTCTCAACTCTGGGTACCAGATTGGTAACGTTCTGTGCTAGGCATCAGCTTTGTACCCATTCTGTTTTATTAATTGCTTATATTCTTAGAAATAATTAATTACCTATAGTGGTCCTTATTCCCTTCCCACTCTGGAAGAGCATCAAGACTTCTCCCTGACAAATGATAGCAAAAAGGACAATGGATGAACATGGAACCTGCACACTGGAACTTGCACACTGAGGCCTCCAATCTTACATGCTCCTTATTCCCTATGACATCCCTCCACCTAAGTTTGGAGAGGGAGATGCTAAACTACCAGACAGACCCCAATACCAACCCCGAAGCTGCCACCTTATTGTGGAGCTGCTACTCTATACTATCAGCCCCAGAGAGGCTAACCTACTAGCCCCTGGGCTTATCCATCAACCCTAAGGCTACCTGATTAGCTCCCAGACTATTCCACCAGCAATTAAGCTATTATACCACCATAAACCACTTCTTCAAATACAATTCTTTTTTCTTACTTCTGGACCAAATGGAGTTTAAGTCTCCCATTCTTGGGGTGAGATTCCACTACAAACTTGGGTGCTTTTCTTCCACATCAAAACTAGATTTGAATCCAGTTCCAGCATTCTATTCATTGCCACCACCAAGCTGTTGATTGATATCTTTGTGATACAACACAACTAAGTATTTCTGATTTATTCTTAGGAGTAGCTGCCTTCTGATTTAAGAATCTACCTTACCCTTAATGGTAAATTTGTGGTTTTATGTCAGCGCTTGTGAAATACAATTTTTTTATAGGTTAGTTTTGTGAGAGTAGGGTTCCCAACTGTTGCTGCCCTTTGATGAAATCATTACCATTTTTCTAAAAGAATGCAGAAAGATATTTTGCATAAAGAAAGGTGTAGCCAAGGAGTTCTGAGATAGCATTTGTGAATTCCTCATGAACAAGAGGCAGGCCCAGGGAAAATCAGGAGAGGAACAAATGTCTCAGGGTCTGGACAATAAAAAGTGAAGTTTTGAATAGCTAGTGTTGAAGCTACCTGAAAATGGTTTGTTAAACGAGGGGCAGTGGGAGACATTCAGTCCTTTCTTCATTGTATTAATTCAGCAGGATGGGGGAGGGTGGTTTGCTTTTTTTTCCGGGGAAAATTTGGGATGTAGCCATCACTTTTAAAAAATCAAAACAGTCTGACAGCAAAGATCAATTGTCAGGAAATTTTAGAAAAGACCCATCAAGAAGTTATAATTGAGTAAAAACATGGTGCTTATTTAGTTTTTTAGAATACTTATTGTTTAAAGGAACAGAAACCCTTCCAAAAGAGTTTGTCACTATTAAAACATGTAAAATTCTAATTTCTGCTAGGGATTTCTTGGGGCTTATATTTGATTTATTCAAATTTTCATCTACCCCCAAATAGCATTTAATTTTGATTCCATACATTTCATAATGACTTGAGGAGGCATCTCGTAAAGAGAACTCAGAAAGTTTTACAGATTTTGTTCTGTTGTGTTACTGCCGAATAGAAACCAGAAAGAGGTGATCTTGCAAGTAGGTAAGCAAGCACAGAGTAGAGCACCAAAATCCCCATTCCTAATCTTGTACCTTATCCAAGTTACTTTAATTTGTATTTCTCTAATCAATTATTTAGAACATTTTTCCATATGACTATATTTAACTTTGATTTCTTCCTTCAAAAAATTGCCTTTTCTTATCCTTTGACCATCTATTAATTAGGGAGCGACTGATTCTTATAAATTTGACAAAGTTCCATAAATTTGACATGTCCCATGTTTTTAAATTTATTTATGAATCTCCCTTTATGCCTAGGTCATGTTTCCATTTGACCTTCTCTTGGAAAATGCTATAAGATAATGGTCTTTACCTAGTTTCTTCCAGACTGCTTTCAAGTTTTCCCGCCAGTTGTTTTTTTTTTTTTAATCAAACAGTGAATTCTTATCCCCAAAGTTTAAATCTTTACATTTGTCAATACAAGGTTACTATAATCATTTAATCAAATATAATCAATTCCACTGATCCACCATTCTATTTCTTAGCTAGTATAGGATAATTTTGATATAATTAACATCTAATAATATACCTTAGGAACTCGAACTGCTAGACTTCCTTCCTTTACATTTTTTCCATTAATTTTTTTTATATTCTTAACCTTTTGTTCTTTTTTTTTTTAACCCTTACCTTTCATCTTAGAATCAATACTGGATATTGGTTCTAAGGCAGAAGAATGGTAAAAGTTAGGCAATGGGAGTTAAGTGATTTGCCCAGAATCTCATAGCTGGGAAGTGTCTTGAGGTCAAATTTGAACCTAGTACCTCCCATCTCTGGACCTGGCTCTCAATCCACTGAGCCTCCCAGCTGCCTCCACCCTTTTGTTCTTAAATGAATTTTCTTTTTTTAGCTCAATAAATTAATTTTTTGGTAATTTGATTGGAATGACACTAAAAATGCATTAATTTAGGTAGAATTTAATTTTTATTATATTGGCTCAGCCTACCCATGAATAATTGACATTTCAACGATTATTTAAATCTACTTCTGCTTGTATAGAAAGTGTTTTGTAATTTGGGTTCATATAGTTCCAGAATTTGTCTTGGCAGGTATACTCTTGGGTATTTTATGTTATCTATGATTATTTTAAGGGAACTCTCCTGGATTTGCGTTTGTGGGTGATATATAGAAATGTTCTGATGATTTATGTGGTTTATTTTTTGTCCTACTTTGATAAAATTACTGTTTCAACTAGCTTTTTAGTTGAATCTCTAGGATTTTTCAAGTATACCACTGTATTATCTGCAAAAAAGAGAAAGTTTTATTTAAACATCATTGTCCATCCTAACTCTTTCAGTTCCTTTTTCTTCTATTACTGTTCTTGCTAGCATCTCCAGTACAATATTGAATGCTATTGTTGTTGAGAATGGGCATCCCATTTGGCCATGTTTGAGAAGAGCCTGCCTCATGTTTGTTTCTGCTGAGGCAGGAGGTATGTGTTTGAAATTATTTTGATGGACCCTCAGAGACTAGAAGTACTAGAAGGCCATGCTTGACAGAAAAAGATTGTTCTTTTAAAAAATTACAAGAAAACTACATCTAATTGTAATTAAAAGACAGCTAAAGCATTCAACCTCAAAGTCACCAAACTCCAAGACAGTATTAAGAAAGAACTGAACAAAATCCTTGCTTTTTATCCAGTTGGGGTGATAGGATATGCCATTTAATGAGAGGTGCATTTGGTAGCCTTGAGATAGAGTAATTGGGGGCATAGGAAAAAAGGAAAGCAAGGTAGAATGATTAGGCAAGTTAAAGAGTATTAAGAGTATTACTATTCAAGAGTAAAATAGGGTATATGAAGGGAAGCTGTAAAGTAGGAGCATAGATTTAGACCTTTATTTGATGAAGATACCAACAGCCAGAGATGTGGAGGGACTTTGCTTAGGGTTACATAGCCAGTAAGTCTCTGAAGTATAATTTGAACCCAAGCCTTTATCACTCCAGGCCTCTGCCTGCCTCAATAGTCTCCTTCTCTAGCACATTAGCTCTAGACTGGGCTAGAGAAGGGAAGTGTATGGCTTAGATGCCACTGAAAGCTTGTGAGATGCCTGGCCCAGGCAGTTATCTCTTGGTCCAGGGAGCTTCTCTTGGCCTCCTGTCCCATGTCTACTGCACAGCTACTGGACCACCATCCTGAACAGAATGTAAGTGACATTGAAGACCAGCATAAAAATCAGGTTCTTAGGCAGACTGTTACCTACAGGAGGAAGAAGAAAGGACTTCCAGCTGGAGTAGTCTGGAAGGAATTTGTGTTGGCACTTCTCTGAATTGCTTGTGTGGCAATATTCCATTAATTGATGTGTCCTGATGCCATTTAGCCAGGGCCCAGGCACTAGGCATCTCCTTGGTTCCTAGTTAGTGCCTTGCAGCTACAAGGCGGCCTGCTGTGTATGTGTGCTTTACAAACAGAATCTCCCAAAATGCATAGAGGCTTTTAGCTCACACTAACTATATGACTCAGGGCAAAGCACTGACCTTTTCAGTACTCCAAGCAGTGTTATATATACAAAGCAGATTTGGGGCCAGTCCTGAGGCCCTGCCCATAGGGGCTCTGGTGCGGGGCTTGGGGTGAAGCCATTCTGCATTGGCAGAGGGAACTTCCTCACTGGGAATTCTTTATATGAAATTCTAGTACTGGAACAATTTTTTTTGTAAATAGAGAATAATGATGGCATTTGATAGAGCTGTTGTGATAATAAAATGAAACTATGTCTGTAAAGCAATTTGCAGATTTTAGAAACATTAGAATTACTGGCTCTTGGTCTTGCATTATCTTATTACTCCTTTTTTTCCCCTCCCTTCCTTTCTTTTTTCTAAAAATGGTTACAATTTATAGTTGCGCTGAAACCCTGGAGGCATTGCCGATTCACTTCACATCACATGTGAGCCTTGAAAGGGCCTAGGATCTCCACATGAATTACATTTGAGAAAGAGAAATGAATCCTTGTCACTCCTGAGCCTAATCCTAACCCAGAGCTTTCAATGCCATTTGATGGTCTCACAAATGCCCTGCATTCCCAAATCACAGAGCCTCTGCCTTCTGTTTATACGTGCCAGATTGGCATCTCTTTGGAAGTTATTTTATAGCTCTAACAGGCTTGTTTCTGTTGGATTTTTGCACTTCCTTCTGGTATTCTGGGCATGTCCCACCAAGGACAGCTTTCTTTTACTGCTCTCTTGAAAAATTACATTGCTTGGCTTTGTGTTGATCAGATAAAATAATGTTTCTAAAGCAATAGACCTAGATAAAGGACCAGTTACAGGGCTTCAGTCCATCCATCCTGCTAACTTTAGCTCCCCCATTGTCCCTCATTCTATTAATTAAAAACCCTTTTTCCTATAGGCCTGGCAGTGCCAATTAGTGATCAGAATGCCAGGAGAATTGTTCTGTGAGAGTGGGTGTGTGGACACTGGTGAGAGACTCCTAAAACTCCTCACTAGTACAGTGGGTAGGTTGACCACAATTTAATGAAGGCTTTTGTCTGTACAGTCAAATTCTGCAAAAAACTACACTTTAAAAAAAATCAGAACAGCCATTAATAAGAATAATTGTGGACTCCTAAACTAACTGTGACAAGAAAGGAAACTTTAGATTAATGGTGGAAGCACCAAGATTAACTTCTAGATGGCTGGTGAGTTTAGTGTGGTCTCCTTAATTCCCTCCTTTTCCATCTTTTTGTCTTGTTTCCCTATAATCTCAGATGCATTAAACCTTCAGAGTATAGTACAAATCAATGGTCTCAAACAAATCCAAGAGCTCAAGGGCTTTTAGTGCTCATCTACTCCAGCTCCATCTATCCTTTTACAGCTAAAGAATCAGGCCCAAGAGTCAGAACCTTTGTCTAGGGTGTGTCAGGCAGCATTTGAAACCAAGGCTTTAGGATTATGACTCCAAGGCCAACCTTCTAACCAGTAATCCTCCAGTGCTACTCTAGATTCAACTGTTATCCACAACTATTTGTACCAGTTGGTTTCCCCATGGGATGTTTTTCAGGGGCCAGCATTAATGGCACTTTTACCTAGGATTCAATTTGCTAAAACCGTGATATTGAAGTTGCCTATGAGTGGGATGTCTCCTCCTGAGGCATGCCTTTTGGAATATAGTGGATGTCAAGTGGCCTCTGGGTTTGATTGGCAAGAACAACCTGGAGTTCATGTTCCTTTCTCTGTAGTTTCCTCTGGGTGATATTATTTCTGCAGTGAGAAAGGTCCCCCCATTGGAGGGAAAAACTGTGAATAAATGATGGAAGTCAAGTGTTGAACCTGATTTAATAATGTGGTAATTGGCTTATATGTAAAGGTAAAGCAGACAAATGCAGAATGAGGCAGCTTGGTCTGTTGGGAGTCCCACATCAGGATATTTGGAACCCTGAGGCTGCTCCTGACCAAAGCTTAGCTTTTTAGCAAAGAGATCTTACCAGGCTTGGTATTTATTGATTTCTGATCAGGTTTAGTATTTAAAACTTATATTTTTTAAAAAAATTAAGTACCACCTATGCAACATGGTCCCTCTCTTCTTGCCATTGTGTTTAGGGTAGAGAGAACTTAACTAATTCTCAGGGGTTCAGATCCGTTCCAAAGTAGGGTCACCAAAAGGAGAGGGAGAAGTGGGTGCCCTTGCCATCTGCTTTCATAGGGGACAGGACTTGAAGCCTTTGCTTGGAGGCGGCTGGCCCAGCTCCTGTCTTTTTTGTCCTGGTTAGAATGTTTCCAAGAATTTCTTGAGTTGGAAGGAATGTTAGAAATCATCTAGTTCAACCCCTTCAAGTAACTAGACCCAAAGTAGTGAAGTGCTTTACTCAGGTTCAAAGCTGGGTCCTCTCTTTTGATTCCAGGGCTTCTTTTGGTTCCCGCCTTTTTAATACACCATGCTGTGTACTTGGGCCAAGGGATAAGGGAGCTTTCAGCATTTGTGCCCAGTCTTGCCTTTTGAAAGCAGTTCCAATTCTTGATTAATTAGCTCATTTGTTCACATTTACAAATCCATCCAAGGCCCCAGAGGATAGTAAATCTGGATGGTGAGGAAGTACAGAATTTTAAAGTTGGGATTTTTGCTTTGGTCTTTGAAGGTTGGTTTGAGGGGAGGCATATAATAGTAGGAGTAAAAAATTTGTTGCTTAAGAGATTTGGAAGTATCACTCGCTTAACTACTACCCTGATCATTCTATATTTTCTTCCTATCAAATGAGGAGAGGAGGCTTTTTCCTTCTGCCAAAAAGAATATTGATTTTTTGATTAGTTTTAATATTTACAAAGCTTTGGTTATTTTTTAAATGCTATTTGTTTTTAAAAGCAAACACTGGGGGCAGTGTTCACATAATTCCAATCTCTGTTGCATTTTGTTTAGGGCAGAGAAATTGAATTCTATATTCCTAAATTCCTGGCACACAGCAGGCCACTGGGCAGGTGGATGTTGCACATGATTTTTTGTGGGCCTGAGCTCTATAGATGGTGACTGTTGTTGATAACCAAAGGCTTTCAGATCTACCAAGGGTAGCTGAAGCCCTGGGAATATGTGTTCCCCACAACAAGGTGGTTGGTGTAAGAAGTGATCCTTAAGATCCTTTGCAGGTTTTACAATCCCATGGAAACATTCCAGCCCAGGGATTAGTGCATAGACTTAGAGGCTTTTGCCTATGGTAGTTTGGAGGCATTATGAGTACCCTGTGGTGGGGCATGAATGTGTGTGAGTGTGGAAGAGTGGGAATAATTAGCACTGAAATCAGCCTCCATCAGTCAGCACGTGAACATTATTCCCTGCTTCCAGGTAAGTCAAGCAAAAGGAATAGGATTTAAGTTCCATTTGTTTGGAACATTTCACATAAGCACATGACTCAGGGTGGCTAGCAAGAATAGCTTCCATCCTACAAGATAATAGCTATGGGAGAGAGTGTAGGTCAAGGCTTTGGATGGGAAATCCAGCCCCAGTTCAGTAGTGTAGTATCATTGTATGCACAGACTCTGTCACCACTATGTTGGGAGCCTTGTTGGCTGTGATTGAAAGAAAACTAGCTAGAAGGCTATCACAGTGGTAGCTTAAAAGTCAGGCCCACTTAACCACCAAGGAGAAGGAGTAGTTTTACTTTTGAATGTGGGGTCACCCCCAAGCCAACCCAGTTCATGTAAATCTACTGTGAAAGGGCTTCTTTAATTGAGTTCCTCACAGGATTGCTTGACCAAACTTTGATTTCTATACAACCTGACAACTACCATGTGCAAAGAAACCATTTGTCTGGTTCCACTTTTGGATGTCTTCATGACTCTGATTTAATCTCTGTGATCTGTACCAATGTCCTCTAGCTTTCTTCCCATGCCTCCATTGAGGCCTTCCAGGTACCAAGGACTGTGGAAGCCATACAAGTCCACACCCTAAACCTGACATCTCCCCAGTGCTGTAACATTTTGGTGCTATTGAGGCAGGACAAGCTGGCTATGATGTACCTTTTTTCACTTAGACATACAGGTAGTATATTTGTTTCTAGGTGCCTCCTACTGCCTCCTACTGAGAAGTAGCTAAAAATGGCTTTTACAACTTTGTGACAGTTTTATTCCCTGGAAGTTTCCACCTTCTTGCTTCTAGTTCTACCCTTTGGGACCAGGCAGAACAAGATCAGAGACATGATAGGCCCTCCCAGACATCAAGGCACACCCTTCCCAAGTCTTGTCTTCTTCAGGCCCAGGTCTTTCAAATAACCTTTGAGCATGGCCACGGGCTTCTTCATCATCTTGGACCCTCTAGATTTTTCAATGATTTTCTGGTATATGGTGCCCTGAACTGATCTCAGTACTCCAGAGTAGTCTGCTCAAGGCATAGTCTAGTGGGACCAATACTTCCCATATACTGGGCACAATGCTTTCTTTGATATTTGTGGATTTGCTGAGCTTGAGTCCTCCAAATCATTTACACAGGAACTGTTGTTTAGACCGGTCTCCTATTTCTTATGTTGTCATTGATAAGCAATCCCAAAGTAGTTGTTACTATTTTATTTGGTTTTGCTCAGTGTGCCAGGATCCTTCTGTTTCTTGTTTGTTATTTTTCTAACAACAATGTTTTTATCTTTTCCTCCTTTCATTTTTAAAAAAACAACAAAAATTTTAAATTTATTTTTAGCATTCTTTAAAAATTTTTTTTTTATTTTCTAGATCTTTCTCTCTTGCCGCCTCCTATCCATTGAGAAGGCAAGAGATGGGATATTAATTATACACGTGAAATTGTGTAAAACATTTCTGTAGTAGCCATGTTGCAAAAACAAATCAAGAAAAATAAAGTAGTGAAAAAGTTATGCTTCAGTCTGTACTCAGACTCCATCACTTCTCTCTGGAGGTAGATAGCATTTTTCATCATAAGTTCCAGGATCATTCTGGTGAGGGAAGTTCTTTGAAGTTGAAAACCAGCTTTTTTTGTTGTTTCACCTACAGGTCTGGTCCGTAGATGCTTATGTTGAATTTTTGCATTCTGAGTTTGTGTCTTAGTTAACCCTCCAATATTTTTGCTATCTGCAGATGCTACATATGCTGTCATTTAAAGCTCTTGATGAAAACGTTGTGTGGCAGCTCTGTGTTGCTTTCAAGCTACTCTTTTGTTTCTAGTCATTCATCCAGATCCAAGTCCATATTAACTGGCCCAGTAATGTCAAACTCAAAAGGATCCCTGGAAGCTGCATATTGACTTGGTTTTAAAATGAAATATTATCTATGTTTTATTGTACTTCTATTTCTTTTGCTAAATATTTCCCAGTTATATTTGAATATGGTTCAGCCATCCCTAAGGGAATTGTGGGCCATATGTTTGACAAACCTTTGTTCTAGCCTCTGTAGGAAAAGTCTCTGCTCCCAGTTAAATAAACTATCTCTAAAACATTCTTTGTTCTACTACAAATCTAGTAATCTGGTCAGAGAGGAAATGAGATTAGTGTGTCATGACTGCACATGATGCTTGATGTAGCCACGTAGGCTTTAGAGATTTCTGCTTCTCATCCCTTTTGGCCCTGAATCCTAGGACCCAGTACATGTTATTGAGTCAGACTAACTGATCAAGGAGGATTTATTAAGGACTTACTACCTGCCAGGTACTGTGGTAAGTACTAGGAACATAAAGAAAAAGGCAAAAACACATAGTTCCTTCCCTCAAATAGGTCATCTTCTAATGGGAGAGACACATGTAAATACGTATTTCTGCAAAACATGTATAGTTTGAATGGAAGATTTTTAGAGAAGGCTTTTAAAAATGTGATCTTTTGTATAGCATTTCTTCGAGAATTTTTTTTTCAAACAGAAATATCCTTTAACAAGTTATTTCAATACTAGTAAGCTCTTATTGGATTCCTGAACCCAGTGTACCCAGCATATTTCCTCCCCAGCAGTTATAAAATCTGGTCTTTATGGGCCTGTTCCTACATTGATGCTTCCCTATTGCCTGGGGCTGTCCTTGCCTGGTTTTGATTTTTATAATGAGTCACCACTCAATTCAGAACTTGTTCAAAATGCAACAGCCCCACCAGTGGCACAGTGTCAGAAATACACATAAAGAGGACAATGTTTCTTCCTGTGACACTTAACTGTGGTTTTTCTAAACTTTGGCTTGTGTGACAAGACTGATTCCTTCCTCAAGTGTGCCCCTCATGCCTTCCCTATTCCTGACTTTTATCTCTTGCCTGAAAAGAAGTCTTTTTCATCTTTGGAATATTTGTTTCTCTCAGATACCAGTATTATAATGAAAAAATACTATAACATTTTAAGCCTTTTGACTTCATATCTCCTAGGCAGGTGGGTAGAGATTTTTATTCCCGTTTTATAGAGATAAAGTAGAGAATCCACTTCTCCTGGATCCTAATCCATTATCTTTCCACATAAGAAAGTTTATAGATCATTGGATCATAAATTTAGAGTAGAAAGGGACTTTAGAGGTCTTCTGGAATAACCTCCTTATTTTATAGAACAGAAAGGCTCAGGGGTAATCCCCCACCTCCAAAGTCTGATCTGGGCACCACATTTAAGGACATTGAAAATCCAGTGTCCATGATGGTGAGGAGACTCACGATCAGTGGTCAAGGGTTGTTCCATGGGCCCAGAAGACACAAGACTTAGGAGCAAATCAGTGTCTATTGATATTTGGAGAACTTTTATGTGTCAGACTCAATCCCAAAGAGCAAACCTAACTGACTAAGGTTAGTTAATAAGTAGTAGAATTGGGATTTGAACTAGGGCTCACATCTGGCATTTCTTCCATCATCCAGTTTTGCACTCCTGGTCCTTGGTCTCCTTTTGAAATGGCTCTCTCTTTTCCACATTATTTTCTACAATCTTAGCACCACAGTCCGTTCTTTTCATCTAACTGGCCATGCCAATTCAAGACTGTCAAGTTTCGTTCAAGTAGAAAGTGGAAAGGGGATGAGGAGATAGCACATAGAACAGGGATGGCCTTCCTTCAGCCCTTTTCTTCACCAGCAGGTACAAGAAGTATGGCTTGTGGGGAGTTTGGGGAGAGACAGTTTTGGGATGACCTGTCATGGGATTGTGGTAGAAGGAGGACTTGGGGACATTCACTGTGGTTTCCTTTTGTGGTTAAGTCACTCACTCTCTGTGTCCTTGGGTTGGACCTGTTTTCTTATCTGTGCTCCGAGGGAGTTTGGATGATCTCTAAGGTCTCCCCCCAGCCCTATGCTCCTCACTCTAAAGAAGGGTCATTCTGGTTCAGCTCTGCAAAGGGGAGAAGGACATGCATTTGTCTTGCTTCCCTTTAGAATCATTTGCTCCTTATGAGTGGAGATTGTGTATGTGATTGTGTTTATCTCCTCAGCACACATGCCTTCTTGTAATGAGAGCCTACTGTGAGCTTATTCACTGTGACTATCTACATTTTTGGTCTCTATTTGGGGGGCATTTATTTTCTGTTTTCAGACTCTTCTCTTGTAATTCCCTGACATAGTGAGAAGAATGGAGTTAGAGAACCTGGGTTCAAATTCACTTGCTTACTATTTAACCTCTCTGGGGCTCAAGTCACTTCACTTCCTTGGGCCTCAGTTTCCACATAATGCCCATCCCCTCCCAGCCTTATCCCCAGCTTTATCCCCCTCCTCACCCCGACCAGTATTCAAGAAAAGTAGAGTGACTGGCTCCATTGATGTCAGTGGAAGGGCCATTATTTGGACCTGGGTCCTTGCCATTCCCACTACTAGGCTCTATCCATCATGTGGCAGGAGCAATTCAGGATCCGAGTGTCTTTCCCTGGGGGTGGGGCGGCCAGTGGGCACTTCTCTCCAGGTGCAGGGAGAGGGGCAGTGGTAGCAGTTAATTTCACAGACAGGCAGAGTCGGCCGGATGCATTAGGGGGATGTGACTAGGGTCCTACCCTCCCCACCTTAGACCCTGCCGAGGACCTAAAGCCATAGCAGCCTCTGGTCTTGGGTCCTGGCAGTGGGCTGAAATCACAAGAGACTTAGGCTGTGTTCAGAGTCAAGCCTGTTTGGCCACAGATAGCTAAGAAGGATGAGGAAAGGGCATGGGAAAATGGGGCAAAATTCAATTCTGTCCCCTATGAAATGCTCAGTGTGTCCCAAGCACTGCCTGCTGCTGGGGGAGGCGGGGGGGGGGGGGGGAAATAGAGACAGTTCTGCCTAGGGGAAGCTTCTAGTCTAGCCTTCTAGACTAGAGGAGGAAGGAGGAAGAAGCATAGTACAAATAAAGATGGCCAGTATGTCAGAAAAATGCAAATATAGGCTCCCAGCAGGTACTGTCTCCTTTGCGATTTTTTGAAAAAAAAAAAAAAAGTTTTATACCAATTACATGTAATAAACATTTCCACATAAAGTTTTCCTAAGTTATAGGATTAAACTTAACTCTGTCTCTCCCTTCCCTTCCCCCTCCCAGTTTGATCCAGGTTATACAGGTATTCTCATGCAAAACCCACAGTCTCCTTTTTGGAGAGGTGACATTTCATTGGACTTTAAATACATAAAAATCATGCGAAGAAGGATGAGACGTTCCAAGCCTGACCAAATGTCCCACCCTGACCCCCAAAGCCTCCCAAAAATGTTCAGAGCAGCAGGAATTAGGAGTCAGGGAGGATTTCAGGTGTCCAGTGGAGTAAGGAGTCTGGCCAGCAGCAGCTCCCAGAGAACCTGGGCTCTGCTCAGCTTCTGCCCTGGCTCCCCTTCCATTGCATTAGGGACCCAGAGGTTCCAGATGGGGCCTTGGGGTGTGCGGCTCCCCTCCACCTACAACTGGGACCCAGAGGTTCCAGACAGAGCCTCAGGGTGTGTGTGTTATGGTCCCTCCAGGCTAGGGATCTGGCTCCTCCTCTCTGCTTATTTCTTCTCCCTATTTTGGAACAGTCCCTCATGGAGCCTCAGTTTCCCCCTCTGTATTAGGAGGGATTTGAAGGTGAAGGATTCTTTTTAACTTCTAAAATAGCCCGCATCCCTCTGAATTGTTCTGAGCTAGCAGGCTTCCTGACATACTCCTGTGAAGAGCTCATCAGTTCCCGTGTCTCTCTGGGAATGGGGAGATCCCACCTTTAGGGAGAAGTCAGTGACTGTCACCTATTCAAATGCAGCCAAGGGGTTGTGGGTACAGTAAACAGAGCATGTCTTAGCCTTATGGCAGCCTTGGCTTTCCTTCTGGGTTCAGACGGACCTGAGGATTATTTTAGGTTTGGGTTAAATAATAACACCCAGGAATTCCCGAAGTACAGTATGTCCTAGAATTCTCAGTGCATCATGTTTACGAGGCTGGTGAACCAGTCACCCCAAGATCACATTAGGAGCCTGGAGACACCCCATCTCTAAATCATCACAAGCCAAAGGGACAGAGGAGCAGACTCTGGCAGTGCCCGTCCCTCAGAGAGCTTACCTTCTGCTGGACTGAAACACCTAGCCATGGGGTTTGGGGGAATCATGCCTTGATGTGGGGCCCAGGAGTAAACCTTGAAGGGACTTAGGAGAGGCATAAGCTAGGTCTCGAAGGACATTAGAGATCCAAGAGGCAGCAGTCAGAAGGGAGAGCCTTCAGGCATAGGGCATGACCTGGGCAAAGACTCAGAGGTGGGAATTCAGGGAAAGACAGAGCTGGTCAGTTTGGCTGAAGGGGAGAGCATAGAGAAATCTTGAAAGGC
This sequence comes from Gracilinanus agilis, assembly GCF_016433145.1. Taxonomy (NCBI): domain Eukaryota; kingdom Metazoa; phylum Chordata; class Mammalia; order Didelphimorphia; family Didelphidae; genus Gracilinanus; species Gracilinanus agilis. The sequence continues at coordinate 53,953,749 of NC_058131.1, forward strand.
AAGATGGGCTTTAAATGTCAATTAGTTTGTCAATTAGTTTGTCTTCTAGATTCCCATAAGGCATTCACTATAAATCTCTTATCTGGTCCTTCAGCATCCTCATGGAGAAGATTGGGAAGAAATTATCCCCATTTTACAGGTAAAGAAACTAAGCCTTGGTGAGGTTGATGAATGTAAGGTCACATTTGCACGTGAGAAGGTAGCACTCCAAGCCTAGGTCTCTGCCTAGGACACACTTTTTAGTGAAAAGAAAATGATTTTAGAACCAAAGCAGGCTCTCAGTATTCCTACAGGGACTCTTTCAGTAATTATGGTGCCTTTTCTCTTTTGGTCTAAATTCCCTTTAAGCTGTATCATTTTCTCCATTGCAAGCTTAAAATCAGGAAATTAGTCCCCACAGAGATGAATGGAAATGCGTAGGAAGAGTGATCCAGTCTGAATCATTTGAGTGATTTCCTTATGAGCAGGAACTGTATTGATGTGGTAGGAAGATTTCCAGAGAGATGGATTCAAATTGTGGCTGTTCCCCATAATGGCTGTTTTAATCCTGAGCAGCATTTTGCTGGTCTATCATGCTGGGAATAATAAAAGCTTCTCAGAGTTGCTGAGCCCTTTACCTCATCTTGCTCACCCCAGACCTAAAAAGACAACCCTCCAGTTTCCCCCCAAGCAGTCCTTGTGTGTTAGGCATGCCTTGGACAAAGGGGCTGGAGATGCGGCAGGAAGTAAACCAAGCTCTGAATCCCTGCACTGGGCCCGTCCCACCAAATCCTGAATGTGCAGTTGTGTGCCACCAAAACCAAATGGAAGTTTCCCCACACAGAGCCCCCTCTCTGATCACATCTGGTCTGTTAAGCTCTGTGCGGTTTCTTGTTTGGAAAAAGGTGCCCCACTAGCAGCATATCTGTGTCTGGCATACCCCACATGGCCTAAGGGAGGGCTTTGCTTTTGTCTCCACCCTTTAGGAATAGCCTTGATTCCTCCCTTCTTCATCAGTTCTCTTCAACTTTTTATTTTTATTTTTTAAATTAAATATACCTCTAATAATTCCCCACATCATGAGAGGGAAGAAAAGGTTCTTGGACTGAAATCTTGCCATCCTTCAAAGAGTCTGATGTTGGCCTTCTTTGTCTTTTGCTCCCCCAAAGCACTCTAGGCCCTCTGATGTGCAGGAGAGCCATTTGCTGAGATGATGTTTGCTTCTTAATTCGATGTGGTCTGGAGTTTAGAGTGGGAAAGTACCCCAGCTCCCTTCTCATTCCCCAGATTGAATGCTGTCCCTTGTGGGCAGGGAGCCTGGTCACTAATGATCTCCTCATGAAATTGGGGGTAGCTCCCCCACACCATTGGGGGGGGTGTTGAAGTTTCTCTTATCAATAGAAGAAATGGAATGACAGAAGAAGGGAGTGGGGGTGGCAGTGGGGGGAGGGTCCATCATTCTTGAACTTGAGAAACCTTCACACATGACAAGAGAAAGGGTTCTAGGCTCAAAAATGTTATCCAGGAAGGCAGTGGAACAGTGGGAGGTCATACTGGTTCAGGACTCTCTAACTTGGCTATATGGGAGTCCAGGATGTTTATGACATGAGGTTGTATAAGATTTAGAGCTGGAGCACATCGGGTTTTTTTTTTTTTTTTTAAATAAAGTGTTTCTTTGTATATGGTTAATGTCTTTTCTTGAATTCCAGCTAGCATCAAGTAGCATTAGTCAGAAAACAAAATAACTTGAGAAATAGTGTCCAGTTGACAGTGGCTAGAAAATTTCAGTTTCACAGCAACATCAATAAAAGACATCTAAAAAGTTGCAAGTATAGATTTTATATCAGATCTTGTTTTTAAACACCAATACAACATTAAAAAAAATATGCCCCTATAATGACGTAATAATAATCTAATGGTCAGGGAGAGCCATTCACAAGATTTTAATATTCAACATTACATTTTTTTTCCAAAGATTGCATCTTTGTAATGTATTATGCCAGGCAATCCCTATTCAAGTAGTAATTAAAAAGTAATCATTTGTAATTAAAGAGTAATCTTTAACTTTATACAAAACAATACAACCATGACTACCATTAAATGTAAGAAATTTTTAGGTAGGCAGTTTTTGGATGAGATTTAACACAGTGGATTGAATGTCAGTGAGTTTAAAAGTCATCATCAAGCTGATTTAGGAGTCAGGCAACATTCTTCATGGCTAATAATATACATCAATTGTTTCCTTTTTTAAAAAGAGCATTAAGGAAGTAATGTGTATAAAAGAATCGGTGCACAAAAGCTTAAGGGCTCAATAATGATGAAAGTTATGTTATACCACTAGTTCTAACCCAGAGAAGGTGTTATTAGACCCTTTCAATAGATAATAAACAATATACTTGAATGGTTTTACTATTTTAAAGTTTTGAATTAAATAAAACATAGCTGGAAAGTTGGAACATGAAAAAGGTACATCAGGAGTTAACGATCATTAATGTATTCATTAAAAAGTGACTTTATGAGCACAAAAAGCACTGATATATTACAAATAAATATTATTTTAATCCAAGACACCCTGCAAAATATTTGCTGGTGTGAGAGTAAATAAATTCAATTATCCAAAATAACAAAGAAGTTAAAGAATCCTGGCAGTGACTTCCCCCACCAAACTTGAACATTTTTCTTAAGTAATCTGTTTTATCTTCAATTATTTTGAGGAAGCTAAACCAGACCTAATTAATGGGATATAATTGCCCCATCCCAACTACTCAAGTGTTTTCAAAGCAATTCGATATCCAAAGGAATAGGGAGTTTAAAATGCGTGATTATGCCCCTCTCAGTTTAGTGCAGGTACCAACTTGTCTAAGCTGTAATCAGAATGAGACCACTTGAATTCTAGCTTGACAAAAATATTCTGCATAGATTTGGTATTCCTTCAATATTTCAGGCAGAGTGTGACTGTGGAGTTTTTAATCCTGAATTTGGCAGCTTTTTTACTTAGGGATGATCAGCATGAATTTCACACGACAATCTTAACATTCAGGGGCTCTTCTTTTTAAAAAAAACTCGTGCATTCCAAACTTCCTTAACAAATAAGGAAACTGAGGCTCATGGAGGGGAAGTGACTTTGCCAAAGCCAGATGACTATTTATCAGCCCAACCAGGTTCAGAGCTTGGGTCTCATGCTTCCTGCTCATTATGACAAATTCCTGCTTTGCATTTCCTCCCTCTCTTAAATTTGGATTACTCCAGGCAGGCCAGGCTATCTTTTGTCTTATCTTTTTGACTGAACTTTCAATGATCATTCCTCCAGAAATTAGAACTCAGATGGGTTCCTTAGTCAGTTGGGGTTTCTTTGTTGTGGCAGGGGTGGTCAGAGGGCTGTTCTGTTGTTATCTGGCTTAAAACCTAGTTTCCCTATCAGGCTGAGCAGAATCTGTTTCTGACAACAGGAAATCGGTGTACTTCTCCTGACCTTTTTGGATACTGGTCACAGGGTGAGACCTCTGTGAGGTTGCTGGTGCTCTGTATTGCACTGCAGCTGATACTGTGCTGGACAGAGACTCAAGGTTACCCAGATAAACAGCTGGCAGCTGCCCGATTGGGTGTCTAGTCAGAGAGCTCATGTCTCGAGGAATCCAATGTTCAGAGATGCCACTGAAGCTTAGAAATCTACTGAGACTTTGGGGCCATCCTGTAGAGGGTATGCTGACTTTCAGAACACAGATAGGATCTCCATCTGCAAAACCAGGAGGCCAGAATGGAGATCCCCCAAGGTCCCACCCTGCTCGAACATTCTAGGATTTCATGGCTGCATAGAATAGTCCACCTGGGATATTTGTATGACGCCAGCCTTCTCAATTCCTTTCCTTTATTTAAAAAAAAAAAAAAAAGCTAAGCCTTTTTGAGTCCATTCCTTTCATTTCATTCAGAGCCAGCTTTGGGCCTGGGAATGTGGAGGTCAGTTTGCTCAATGCTGTCCTGTGGGCTGACCAGCAGAGTGTGACTGGTTTCAGCCATGCTGGAGTATTGTTACAGGTGCCCACTCTCCTTGGCCACGTCTAGTTTGAGAAGCAAAGCCAGGAACTGAATTTTCTCAATTAGTCTTTGTTGTCTTCATAAACTCAACTTTTATCAGCTGAGGGAAAGGTCTCTTCCAGCTTGATTCTAAATAGGGCTTCTTATGGATTAGGAAAGAGTTAAAAACTCCTTTCCTCCCTTCCCCTTCATTTATTCACAGCTGTGCTTAAGGAGTATAGCTAAAAATATAGGTACCCTCCAGTTGGGGAAGCAGAACTTGGAAGGTGGTGAAGTGATATGACAGCAACATAGTGATCGCCCCTGCCCTAGACTGACTCTCTCTCTCTCTCTCTCTCTCTCTCTCTCTCTCTCTCTCTCTCTCTCTCTTTCTCTCTCTCT
>NC_058131.1:53958533-54044610 GCF_016433145.1 Gracilinanus agilis
TATATATATATATATATATATATATATATATGTGTGTGTGTGTGTGTGTGTGTGTGTGTGTGTGTGTGTGTGTGTGTGTGTGTGTGTGTGTGTACTTTTTTTTTTACCACTGCAGGCATTGGGAAACCCTTCTTTGGGGTGAGTCCCTTCCTGAAATAGCAGCTTTGGGCAGGGCATTAGAAAGATTAGAGAATTTAATCCAGTTGCGCACTTTCTGTGCTGAGCATTCCTACGCCATCTCATGCTCTCCTTTTCAGTGAGATCATAGAGAGAGTGGAGTAGTGAAAAGAGCACCGTGTTCGAGGAGAAGCAAGACTCTTATGCCTTGACCTTTGGGGTCTTAGTCTCCCCCACACTCCCACACCCAAGGAGTGTCCCCACTCATGGTAGCTAGTCTCATGCCTCATTGTCCCAGACTCATAGAGTTTCCCACGGTTTCAAACCAGTGCCCATTGGGGAGTTAGGATAAGCTCATGGGGATATATCCAGCTAGCCCCAGCTCTGCTTCATGCTCTACCCTAGCCATTTTATTATCATCTGTTGGACATGTCAGGGACTCCATACTTCATCCCAGACTAAAACATCCCCCTCCCTGGACACCGCTGCCTCATGTGTTGTTTCCCCCTCTTAGAATGTAAGCTCCTCGAGGGCAGGGACTATCAGATTTTTTACTTATGTGTTGTGTGTGTGTGTGTGTGTGTGTGTATTTATTATCATTCATTCATTCCAACAAGATAATATTTTATTAGATGGAAAATAAAAACCAGCACAGAACAGATGATTCTTACCAGGAATCCTGAGTGAAATAAAAATCAAATAAATTGATATATCAAAAAGGAAATGTTTCTATCGTTGGTGCTTGGATTCTCTGGGGCAGAAACAAGAAAGCATTTGGCCAAGGCAGACCCAGAATTAGGGCCTTAGTTATGCATTTCTGGAGTGTGAAATTGTTGAAAAATGGTGTTTTGAATCATCTGGCAAGGAACTGTTCTCAATTCTGTTTTGCTTTTCCATTTAATGAAATCATAGAACTGCTTAGGAAAGTCAAAGATTCATAACTGGGAAGCAATGCTTTTTGGTAGATCTGTCCTTGGATTGGAGATCTGGGATGAGAAGGACACAATAGACATTTACATGGAGGCTCCTGTGATTGTCAGGACTATGATGTCAGGGCAACTTCTGGCCATCTTTTTATTTTTTTATTTTATTTTTATTTTTTTAGTGGGAAGCATGTAGTGTCCACTTTGTCAAGGGCCTTTCCAGAATGACTCCTAGAGATCAGGCAGACAGACCTTTGATATGATGACTTAATTCTTATTTTAAGGATGATTGAGCAAAATATACTCTTGGGCTCAGCTTCTGCCTGAGTTTGATAGCCCTTTGCTGTCAAAGGGTGGTCCTTGTTAGATGAAACTGAGGCACTTTCTATCTTCATAAAACAGGATGGGAATAAGGAGTTTTCTATTTTTATTTTTTTTTAAAGATTATAAAATTGGTGAGGGAGTGGAGACAGGAGGCAGTACAGTCCAGAGTATTCATGGTGTTGATTCTGTGTCTAAGATGACTCCCTTTTTTTATCTTGTGTTTCAGCAGTTAGAGTCTGTAGTTACATTTTATCTGGAGTTACCAGCTTGGGGGAAATCCTTAAAGATTAGCAGCCCATGTTGAATTTGTTGTGCTTGCACTGAATGCTGGGACCTGTAGTTTCTGGAATTCAGACATACTATAGAGACGTTGTGAATGAATGATGCAATATTCCTGCTGTCTTGCCATCTCAGTCACTGAGTGCCTTTTGCTGAGCAGAACACCCAGCTGGGGAAGTTTGAGACAGTCTCTAGGGGGGTCCACCCCAACACACATCCTCATTCTGGAAATAGACTCTCATTTCATTTCCTCACAGCCTTTGTGTCTGGAAATGCTGCTGACGCTGTCCTCGTCACCCTTACTGATGAGAAGAGATGATGTAAGCGAGCACAAAGATTTATTTAACTCCACACTCTTCAGGGATTTTGAGTAAAGCATTCTAGAGAAGCAGCAACAGAGAAGGCATTTTGAGAAAAATGTCCCCTGACTTCCTCTTTCCTCCCAATTTTACTCTCTCTTCCTGGTTAACAGCAAAGCGGAGCAACAATTGGCTCGGGTTTGTTGGCTTCCACCCAAGTGCGAAAGCTTTATTTCCTGAGAAGCCCGTCAAAGTCCTTGATTGGCCTCTCTGGATACTGAACTGCAGGAATGTCTGGAGACACAGCACTTCATTACATCCAGCACGACCCAGACACTGAATGAATGGAGGGGAGCTTGTGAAGTGTGCGGAGAAACAGCACCAACCACCCATGAGTAGACTGTCCTGGCAGGAGAGCCTTGCCTCCTGGAACAGAGGAGATGGAACTCAGACCTTTAACACACGGAAACAATTTAACTAGCTTCTTTTTTCCTCCTTTTCTTTTCATTAGCACCTCTCATGGGAGGAGGTGACTGGAGACCTCGTGTTCTGCAAATCACATCCTGACATGGAGGGAAGTGTGATGTGTATCTGACAAGCTACAGACACATACTGTGACATGAATGTGGTGTAACAGTATACTAGTTTGAAGGGAGGCCATGTGGCATGGTGGGAAGAGCATTGGATTTGGAAGGAGAGAACCTAAATTTGAGTCCTGACTTCTCAAAGGAACATTCAGAAGAAAGGGAGTTTCATACAAAGACTCCAGGACAGTGATGGGTAAACTACGGCCCATGGGCCAGATGCAACACCCTGAAAATGTTCTATCAGGCTGCACAACATTATTCCTAATCTGACGAATACAATGAATAGGATACAATACAGTGAAACTTTGAAAGAGTTGCCTTAGAAACAGACTGACAGATGAGCATTTCCTTTCCTTTGGCCCCCTCTTTAAAAAGTTTGCCCATCACTGCTCTAGTCCAATACTACCTGTGAGACTTAAGCTATTTCAAAAGAACCATAAGGGCAGCTGGGTAGCTCAGTGGATTGAGAGTCAGGCCTAGAGACAGGAGGTCCTAGGTTCAAAGCTGGCCTCAGACACTTCCCAGCTGTGTGACCCTGGGCAAGTCACTTGACCCCCATTGCCCACCCTTACCACTCTTCCACCTAGGAGCCAATACACAGAAGTTAAGGGTTTAAAAAAAAAAAGAACCATAAAATGTTCTTGTGTATGACAGGGCACTTCTATGTACTGGGAATACAGAAATAGACTGAAAATAATCTTTGGCTTCAGAAGGTTTCATTTTATTTGGGATACATAAAGATATCTGGAAGGGTGGGCGGGGAATGAGGGGTGGGAGAGACATTGTAGAACTTGGCACCTGAGCTGAGGATTAGACAATAGAATTTTTGAGGCAGAGATGAAGAGTGCATTTTAGGCAAATGGGGAAGGATATAAGGGGTGAAGGGGGCTCTATGCAAACTCCTGGAGGTGGAAGATGGAATGTTTAGTCCTTCCAACAGTGAGTAGCCTGGTTTGGCTGGAATATAGAGTGGGTAAAGGATAGTGATATGGAATAAATCTGGGAATGTAGGTTGACCCTGGCAGAAGATTTTGGATTTTACCCCAGAGCAGTAGAAAAACCACTGAGAGTTTTCAAACAGGGAGACATGGTCAGACCTGTCTGTGCCTTGGGAAGCTTAATGGGTAAGGCTGGATTGCAGAAGGGACAAGCTGGAGACAGTAAGACCTATTAAGAGGCTGATGTAGTAGTCCAAGTGCCAAGTGATGAGGGTTTGAAGTGCTGTAGTATCCTTGGAGTGGAGAGAGGGGCATGGATATTTTAGAAATAGAATCTATAGGACAGCATGGCAAACATTTGGATATGGGAGGGAAAGGGAAGGATCTGGGAAGAAGGTGGTAATGCCCTGCCAGAGGGCAGGTTTTTGAGGAAAGGTGAGTTTTATTTGGGGCATTCTGTATTCTAGTTATGGGATATCCAGGTGGTGATGTCCAATAGGAAGTTAGTGATACTAGCCTGGAAATCAAGAGAGTTAAGGACTGGATGTGTAGATTTGAGTCATCTGTATCAAGATGAGTTGAACCTGTAAGGACAGGAGAGGCCAGAGCTGCATTCTGGTATACTTCTGGTTAGAGATTAGTGATCCATCAATGGAGACTTTTCATACAGGTAGGAGAACCAAGAGAAATCAGTGTCATGAAACTGGAGGGAGGAGAAGGTATCATAGAAGAGTTGCTGTCATCAGGGGAAGATTTTTAAGGCAGAGATAAAGACTGTATTTTAGGGACATGGGGTGGAATAAGGGATGTTTCCAAAACTCCAAACTCCTGGAGGTGGAAGATGGAATGTTTAGTTCTTTCAACAGCTAGTAGCCCAGCTGAGAAAAGGCCATTGTGTTTGGAAGTTGAGATAGTCATTTTGGAGAGAACAGTTTTAGTAGAATGATATGGTGGGAAGCCTGATTTTATCTTTATTAAAAAATATAGTCAATGAGAGAGAGAGAGAGCAGAAATAATAGATTATAACTTGAGGGGATTGGCAGAGTCAAGTCAATTTAGAAAAAAAAATTGTTTACTTTATGCCACCCATCTCCTCCTTCTCATCTCCCTCCCAGCGAGCCATCCCAAAGATTTTTTAAAAAAGAACAAAAGAAAAAGAAGTAAAAGTTTTGTTTTTTTTTTTGCCTAATATATCATACTCATACTTGCATTAAGCTTACAGTCCACTAACACACTCAAATTTTTCTCAGACTTTCTGTCCATAACTTCCTTATTTTGGACTTTTTGAACCCAAGATTTTAAAAAATGTTACATTTGTCCCTATTTTAATTTCCTATTAAATTTGGCTTAATTGCTGCAATGGGGCAAAGTCTTTTTGGATTCAGACTCATAACTCTCTTTCCCAGCTTCAGATTTACTAAGCATTTGATCTGTGCTCATATTTAGTTGAATAATTGTCTAAAAAGGGAGAGTAAGGTTAGTTTTCCACAACAGGTTTTGATAAAACCATGGTGGCTCTTTAGGATCACTCCTTCCTTTACCGATTTTTGCTAACTCTTTTTTCCAACAGTTCTAAAATTTTGCTAGCCATTGAAGCCAAGCTCACTGACCAGTGGATTTGGCAGGTGCCCTTCTCTTCCTTTTTCTAACAGTTGGGGCATTTCTCTTTTCCAGTCCCGTAGGATCTGTCCAGCTCTCTCTGATCTCCCTGTGGTTACTCACTGGCAGTGCCTGAGCAACTATGGCCAAATGGTTCTTTCAGTACTTTTAGGATTCATCAGGGCCTGGGCAGCATGTTATGTTCTTTTACTATCTCCCCATCTATCTTGGATTTGAGCTTCCAAGTAGCCATTTGGGCTGTGACCTTTTCTGTCCAAAGATGATTAATCTTTGAGGTTGAACAGCTTGGCCTTCTTGCAGTTGTTGGTTATCATGAGCCCAACTATGCCAAGCAGCAGTGCTCACTCCGGACTTCCTCTTCTTGTAGCCCCAGTGCACACTGAGCTTGCTTTATGTAGCCCTCTGGTCTTGGGTCCTGCTAGAGTCGGCCACACTTTGTGATAGCTGTGTGCTGGGTGATGGTGCCCAGCTGGGAGCAGCCCAAAGGGCTGGTGGCCACAGGGATGGAGACAAAGAATAAGGCAAGAAGAGAAACCAGCTATCTTGGGGTGGGGGGTGAGGCCAGGGTTTCGGGCCAGGCCAGGTACTGGCTAGTTTTACAGGGTATGTTCTTTTATGCCAAAGACTTTGTTATTGCTGTGATGGAAACTAACCTTTTTTGTTTTATGTCCTCTCCCTCCCCAGTGTTACTCACAGCAGTGAACTGTTACAGTGTAAAAGCTGCCACGCGGGTCCAGGATGCATTTGCTGCAGCAAAGTTGCTGGCTTTGGCCTTGATCATTCTCCTTGGCTTCATTCAAATCGGGAAGGGTAAGCACAGTCTTTAATTGATTTTTTAAAAAGATATTTTTGTTGCTATTTTCTGTTTCTTCTATCGCTACAGTATCCCATGTACCCTCCTTCCTAAGAACCATCCCATAGGGCAGATGGGATTAAAAAATGAATACCATAATGCTGCCTCCCTGGGGCACTTCTTCCCTTATTCTGATTTCTTCCAGAGCAGCAGTAGGTATAGATGGGGACATGAATATGGTCATAATTCGGATTCAAACAGATATTTTAAAAATTGATTGTGTGTGGCCATGTTCTCAGATTTTTTTTTTTTTTTGGTGAGTAATAGTGATGAAGATGATGTGGTTTGTGCTCTCAAGTTGCTAAACCACTAAAGAAGGATACAACATGTACACAGATAAGACTGATCAGAGTTGGTGGCAGTGATTGGCTTTCCAGACAGTGCTCCAGCTTTGGGATTAGAGAGGGAGGGCTTCATGGAGGAGGTAGGACCCCAGTGCCTGAAAGGCAATGGTACAAAATGAGAATGGAAACCTAAGTTGGAGCCAGATTGTAGAAGGCTCTTGATGCCAGACTGAAGCCTGTGGCATTGACAAGGCTGTAAGTCGTCAATTGAAGGTGGACATTCCAGTCTGGGGAGGCCAGGTATACACAAATGAAGAGATTCCCCAAACATTGACAGTCTGTGCTAAGTGCCAAATGTGGGGGAGGGGTGTGTGAAAAACCCTGTAGTAATTCAGAAGAGGGCAAGGCCTCTAGGCTAGGCACAGAGGGCTTCCTGGAAGAGTAAGATTTGTGTCAATCCTTGCAAGATGAGTGGGATCCAAGTAAGGATTAAGAAGGAAAGACATTGTGGCAAAACAGTGTCACCTGGTCCAACCCTTCCATTTTATAGATGGGTGGCTTCCTCCAAGTCACAGAGATGATAAAAATTCTCCTTTAATTTAAGCTTCAATTATTTATGCTTTGAAGTTTAGAAAGCACTTTCATCCAGACATGCCCTGTGAGGCAGGGAGGGTGTTTCCCCATAACATGAGATCCTAAGAAAGGGACATTAGAGGCCATCTGAGTCCAACCCTTTAATCATTCTTCTTAACGTTGTGGGTGGTCACAGCTAGTGAGAGCAACAGTGCTTATTTGAACTCCTGGAAATGTTGAGGCTATTAGGGGCCAGCTGTGGGCCTTGGGGAGGAAGGATTACCTGGGAGCAGAGAGCCAGTGAAGGGATTCTTCAGCAGAGGTCATTATCAACCACCTGGAATGCACTTCATAACTTTGAAGAAAAATCCATTGGTCTAACCCAACTGTTTGTACTTCTGGAAATGTTGGTCCCAAGAACCATATATATGATGGCTATTTTGCACTGATCCCTTGTCCACTGGTCATTGTTATGATCAGATATATTCGAGGAAAAATTTTGATGGGAGAGAATTTTATTCAATTTGAATCCATATTTTTTTGGTAGAAAAGACTGTCACCCTCCCTTCCTCCCCCATGTTAATTCTTGCCCGACCTTTCAGAAAATTGCTGTTTCTATAGAATTTCTCCTTGGAGGATTTCTGAAATCCCTTCTCTTTGACCTAGAAGAATGTCCTCAGTTTGAGAGGACATTTAAAAAAATTTTGTTTCCTTTTCTACATTCTTTGCATTTTGTGCACTCCCCATATTGCTTGCTGAACTTATTTCTCCTTCACAAGCTCAATTCTTATGCCAGTCTGATTTGATCATTGTGTTGATAACCAGCTAGAGAATCCAAAATCCACCCCCAGCAAAGTGAACCAAATGTGTTTGTTGCATTTTGATCAGATGCATTTTGTTAACTATCCCTTGTGTGTAAAAGAATTTGACCTATAGTATTAACCAGCTCTGGGTCTGAACTTTCTGTTCTCCTTGCCCTGCTTCCTTTAAGTCCAAACTAAAAAGAGCCTTAAATCCTTTGTTATACTTGCTTCTAGAGGGCTCACCTTTCTTCCCCCATGCACAGAGCTGTGAACCCCAGTCAGCCTCAGTCCAGGAGAACCAAAGAATTTTCTTGGGGGGACACTAATGTTCAGGACAGCTTTATTCCTTATGGCATCATTAAGCCACGCATAATTTGAATGTATCTCTGAATTGTTTCTTAGTGGCTGCTTGCTGGGAGACACAACTTGGAGGACAAGTCCACCAATGTCCATGTCTAAGTGGGCACAAGTTCCATTGCACCAGAAAGTCTGCAACCATGGTCTTGAGCCAGTCCTCTTAGTGGGATCAAACAAAGTTGTGACTAAGAATCTCCCAGTTAAGAAATGGACCCAGTTGTTCAGTCTAGGTTTGTTTTTGATTTTTAGAACAAACTAATCTTCTGTCCCTATTCCTTTTCCTATTCCCAGAGGCCTTTTATTTCATTTTGTTGAATTCTTCTCTTGAATGAAGAATAGACTAGCTTGCCTAAAACAGGGATTCCAGTTTAGAGAGAGAGGCGATTGTGAAGAACCTTGATTTTTGGCTAGATTGTATTCTAAAGGACTATCTTCATGCTTATCTTCATAGCATGTAACTAGCCAAAGTATCTGATCTCAGCCAGGACCTGTCAGCTCTTTGAAAGCCAGTTTCCTCTTGGGGCAGGTAGGTGGTTCAGTGGATCAGATATATACCAGGGAAAAAATTTTGATGGAAAAGAATTTTATTATTAAAAGATAAAGAGTCAGACTTGGAGATAGGAGGTCCTGGGTTCAAATCTAGATGCAGTCACTGTGTGCAAATCACTTAACCCCAGTTGCCTAGCTTTTACTGCTCTTCTGTTTTGGAACTCATACTCAGTATCAGTTCTGAGACAGAAGATAAGGGTTTTCAAAAAATAAAATAAATTTTAAAATTTTAAATGAAGCAATCTCCTAAAGTTCTCATTCACTTCTATGAAAGTATGATTCATTATACTTAGTAATACTATAGTGAAGAAAATAATGTAAAATGTTATGGCACCTTTTCTACTTCCATTTTAAGTGAGTGCAGGATGTCTATAAATGGTTTCCTTTTCTTGGACCTCTTCTGCTAGTTTCTAGCTGATATTTTTTTAGAGTTTTTTCTCTGATTCTTTGCAGTAAAAAGTACCTATATGGATGCTCTCTTTCTGCAGCCTTTTAAGCTAGCATTTTTTCAGTTTATATCCAGGCCTGCTGACTTAGGGGACAAGAGGTGGGTGGAGGAAGGGCTTTTGTTCTGGATCTCTTTTGCCTTTTAAGGATGTGGGTGAGAGTGGACATTATGAGGAATTCTAATCCCATGCAGGGGAGGAGGAGTTTGGTTAGTTGGTTTGGTTTTTTGTGTTTGTGTTGTTCAGTCCTGGTTTGATTTTGGGATAAAGGGGCCTATCCCAGGAGGAGCAACCATGGCCCTGGGTTCACTGAACCTGACCATTGGTTAGTATGGTAGGAAAACATGTGCCAAGTTGAACCTACTTCACTAATTTGGCCAGCCTTGACCTCCGGGGGAGGTGGAAGGAGGATTTAGTTCCCATGCTTTGTATTGGCCTTTTCCTTATTTTTTTTTTTTTTTTATTTTAAACCCTTAACTTCTGTGTATTGACTCGTAGGTGGAAGAGTGGTAAGGGTAGGCAATGGGGGTCAAGTGACTCGCCCAGGGTCACACAGCTGGGAAGTGTCTGAGGCCGGATTTGAACCTAGGACCTCCTGTCTCTAGGCCTGGCTCTCAATCCACTGAGCTACCCAGCTGCCCCGTTTTCCTTATTTTTTGCTTCTTCCCTCTCTTTCTGGGTTAGCAAACCCCACCCAAGTTTGTATTTCCATGGACCATAAACAAAGCGAATAGATAGTTCTCAAAGATGGGAGAGCTTCTTTTTCAAGCCAGTACTCTTTGAGATCCATAGTTATTAATGAGCCCAATCTTCTGTTTTGTCCCCACCATTAGGGGGCTTAGTGTCTACTTGTTCCATCCTTGGGAATGAATTTCTCAACTCATACCCATGGCTCTGACCCCCGGAAATGTTTGGTGAGAATTGTGCAAATGTGGGTCTTTTATCACTGAGAAATGAAGCTGTGTTGATGATATTAAGGTTTCATTTCAGCTCTAAGGTTCTTTCTTGATTTCAGTTGGGCCTTTTTTTCTAAAGATTTAAAGTTTTCAAATGAAAGAAGGCCTTTATAATATCTATCCCCAACTGATTCTAAACAGTCTTGAAGAAGACCTTGGAGATAACTAGTCCATTCCTGAGTTTCAGAGAAGGGGAAATAGAGTTATGGTAACATAACTATGATGTAGAAGATACTGTAGTCACAGATGAGTAGATTGCAACTCAGAGATGAATTGCGCCAATCAGCATCATACAGTTAATCAGTATTGAGGAAACAGAAAAACCTCAACTGCTCATGGCATTGCTAGAAGCATTTTGAGAAGCCAGGTGGCTCTTCCAGTGGAACAACTTGTAGTGTAGTATGGTGAGTTATTGGTAGAAGCAGGGCTGGAAACCAAAAACTGTTCTTTGAACAGCAGCTCTAGGCTGGCCAAGAAGGGAGGGCAGGCTTCAACCCCGAAGCAGAACTGCTGTTGCCTTCAGAATTGATGCCATCTTCTCTTTTAATTTTTATTTAGAATATTTTTCCCTGGCTACATGATTCTTAATCCCCCATCCCTGCTCTCCCCTCCCCATCTTCTCAGAGTCTTAGTTGCCTTTGTATCAGTTAGCCTAATCAGCTTTCTCAAGGCTCCAAGAGAGGACCTAGCCCAAATTCCTATACAGGTAAGTGAGAACTCTGCCTTGGGCTCCCTGAACCTAAGTCCAGGGCTTCCTAGAGAACTGCACTCTTGCTTCTCTCACACAGGCCACTCTTGACCTAAGGCAGCTCTTCTGTTGAATGTCTTTGTCTAAAGCTCCTCCCTGGAGGAGCTGGTAAGGAGGCTCAGTCATAATAGCCAATGAGAGAGGCAGAGGGTGTGCTGAAGGGCTGCATTAACTAGAACTGAGGATTCAAGTCTCAAGTGGCAGTGGGATATGAAGCCAGAGGAGTTAGGAGAATTCCAAAGCCATATTGGTGGGGAGAAACTGAAAGATTAGTGTCTTCTAGCCAGGAAAGCCTCTTTGGGCATAGGATCTGAGCCTTAAGAACGATTTTATTGTCAAAGGAAGTAGGTCATGCCAGTTAGACCGAGGCAGTGCTGCTGAAGGATTCTCTCTGCAGGGGTTTAGAATGGGGGTGGGGAAAGCACATTGAACCCTCTACTGAATGGCAGTGAACCAAAGGACTTGTTTAAATAAGGGGTTGGGAGTGGGGAAATAAGCACGAGTCTGAATCTGACTTCTGCTGCCAAGGAAAGTTTGTAATTAAAGCTGTCAGGCCCTGGAATCCTCCAATGGAACTGCTCATGGTGTCTGACCCTGAGAGCTATATGTGCCATGTTGGAAGTGGCTCAGAGCAGGGTCAGGCCAGGCCAGTGGCAAGCTGGAGCTGGGAGGATTTCAGTCCAAGGCATCTGCTCACCCTGGGTTAATATAGCTATTGTATTTAATTATATATACCATATAATCCTTTTTGGCCAGGGGGAGGGAGAGAGCTTTTTAAGGAGGGTCTGAAAACAAGCCTGAGCTGAATACTTGCTTTCTTTCAAAGATTCACTGGAAGAATGATTGTCTGGGAGACTGTGCGGTGTATGTGGGACTGTTTCTTGCCCTTTTGTGAAAGAAGGCTGAATACTCTGGAAGAGTGAGAATCTGACCCCAAGCAGGAAGGCCACATGGCCTCTTGTTTCAGGCACACATAAAAAAAGACACACAGTGAGAAGACTTGTGATTTAGCTTTAGGGATTGGGGGGGGGGCAGTGAGCACATTTGACTGGTTCTTTTTTGATCTGCCATATTTTGGGTTAATACAGCATCTGGAATAATAACTTTTTAGAGAATCATATGCTTCACTTGTGCAGAGCCCCCAGATTGGATCAAAGAAATGGAAAGTTGGACCATTGCCTACCACGTTTTCTGGCCCACTAGTGCCCTGTGGTTGTCAGAGGCACTGAGAGAGAATGTCAGGACCAAAGGAGTAATGAGACAGCAGACTCAGAACTAGTAGTGGGAGAGAAATTCAGGAATGGGGTGGGCTGAAGGAAGGCAGTAAGTTAACTGGACTATTCTTTGGACGCTTTAACCTGTCTGGTTTCAGGCCGATCCTAGACAAGTCTCAGGGTTTGTAATGAAGACTACAAAAAGTCATTGACAATTGGAAGGTGGGACAAGTGTAGGCATTATCCGTTCCCCTTCATCCTGTGCAGAGCAGGCAGAAAAGGGCCCTCCCAGTGTCCCATAGATTGTCTTTGTCTTCTCAGCCTGATTTCTCCAAGCCATAGTTATCATCTATTCAAGAGATCCAACCCATCCACTCACTGCAGATATGGCCCTCGTGGTCATGAACTTATATCTCTGAACTTTATAGCCTCCATCTCATCTGTGAGGATGTGGGGCTGAATAGAAGTCATCAGAATTAGGAAACCCTATTTCTCTTGGGAAGCCTCAGGTCTGCTACTAACCTTCTATAACACACAGAGTAAATATACCCCCCCAGTTTCCTGGGAGGTTAAAGAAAAGGGCTCCCTGGATCTCCAAGGTACCTGTCAGAAGGAGCTTTTTGTGCTGATTTCATTCCTCTGTTGGTTTTTCTCTTCCACCGACCCCTGAAAGAGAGGAAGGAAAGAGAACTCTTTAGAGAACCATCCTGATAGAAAACCAAGCCTGCTCTAAGGGAATTCAGGAGAAGAAAACTTTTTAGTGATTTTCTTATCAGGGGTATCCCAGATGGACTAGGTGGGTTCTTAAAGCAGCTCTGGGATGAGGCAGGGGTCTTTGTTTCTCAGCTTGTCAGTTTTCATTGTTCACAGACTCAACCTAAGAGTGACTACAAATGTGGAAAACCAGATACCCTAAGTCATTGCAGAGAAATGCTCTGATGGACCAAGACAGAAAACCCAGAAGATAGCCAGCTGCCTTTGTGGACTTGGCCTAGGGTTATTTTGGGATAACCCCAGTTTAATAATCAGTGCCAGTTACACATTCAGAAAAGACCAAAACATGCATTATTATGCGGTAGGTGTGAGGTGTGTCCAACAAATGCCTGTCAAGAGTTTTTAATTAATAAAGTAGTTAGAAAGAGTACTACTTTGGAGCAGCAAATCTCTCTCTAAACAAACACCCTTTTATCTTAATGTGTTTATTTTTAGATAAGCTGACTGTAGGGAAACAGCTCTGCTTGCTCATTGCCATTTCTAAGCCAAGGTGATGATGCCTGCTGGCTTGGAGGGAGCCCACCATGGACTCCGAGGGCAGTTGTGGCCAAGGAAGTTATCAGGGAGATGGTGCTGACCTTAGCAGGGTAGGTTTTACTGGTGGAGAGAATTCAGGCCCTTTGTACCCTACTTAACCTTAAGGACTGATAGAACAAACCACTGATTCCAATTAGTCAGGAGAGTGTCTCCTTGTCAACAGCATCTATGGAGCATTCACCATTTCAAAATAGTGGACAGAAGAGTTGTAAATAAATTATGTGATCTCAGGTTGTTTCCTAACTATATGACTCTGGGCAAGTCTTATCTCTTTGTCTCAGTTTCATCAGCTGTAAATTAGGTTCTGAGGATAAAGTGAGATATTTGCAAAGCATTTTGCAAACCTTAAAGCACGCTATAAATACTGGCTGTTATTTTAAATCCCTCAAGGGTAGAGCTTATCTTATGAGTCCTAAGAACTCTCAGTCTAACATTAAAACTGGAAAAGACTTAGGAAATCATTTTATCCACCCCTCCTCCTTGTACAGGGAAGAAACAGGCAGGGGGGCATTCCTGCCTTTCTGCTCATTACTTGTCTCACTTGTCCTAAGAAATGCAATGCTGAGGAACTGGGCTTGAGCTAATGGGGTCAGGGTAATAGCAGACAGAGCCAACCATTTAATTTAGCATTAGGAGAATTTGTAGTATTTTCTGTAAGGCTTCATTGCAGAGTTAGCTCTAGCTGTCTTGCTCATCTGAGCAGTGGCCCCCCCTTCCTAAGCTCTGTTCCAACCAAGCTGGCCTTTTGGCTCTTTCCCATATCCAAGCCTTTCTGCTAGACTGGAATGCAGTTAGTTCCTCCTCATCCATGCCTTATTACGCCCCTGAATTTGATCAAAATCAAGCTCTCCTACATAAAGACCTTTCCCACGGTCCCTCTTAGCTGCTGGAGACCTTCCTCCCAGGAATACCTTGTCCATGTCTATATGTGTAGATGTAGACATACACATGCTTACCATATGCCCTTTTCGGTCTCATTGAATGCAAGCTTCTTGAGGGTAAGAACTATTCTTTTTCATCTAATCTGCCACCTAACCTAACCTCCTGGCATAAAGTGGAGACTTAATAAATGCTGGTTGATTTAGAATTTCAGTTCCAACTCCCTTCTAATAGATAAAAAAAGCTCAGAGAGTTATCCCCTAGCCGATTATTGGCAGAGCCAGAAGCAGATGCCAGCTCTTGGGCTAGGCCACTGGTTTCACATGGTATAATCAGTAAATGATGATCGAACTGAACTGTAGTGAGCTGAGCTCCTCCCACCTTCGAACTCCTTATCCCCAGTAGGTCCTTCCTTCTACCACCTGTTTGTCTGACTGGCCTTCCACAGGCAGTGGTAGGATGAGTGCCGGGGTTGGCATAGCAAATCCAGAATATACCCAGACTTCAGAAGACCTCCAGCCGCAGATGATTCTCATCCGTTCTGCTTTATGCCCATCCTGGCTCTTATCTAACTGAGATATCCCAGCTTCTTAGCTAACTTGTTGTTATCCAGACTTGCAAAATTCAGGGACAGTCATTGAGTTTATGAAGTGATTTCTTATGTTATAATCTCTCTGGAGAGCAAGCTTTCTTAGGAGTAGGTGGGGGCTTTTTGGACAGGACTGGCCTGATCAGAGGGCCTCACTTAGGAGCATTTGCTGGCACTTTGGTGTTTGTGAGGTAACTATAGCAAAATTCCCCCTTTGCAGTCCAAGCAAGAAGCTTTGCTCTATTCATCAGTGCTAGGCAGTCCATCTTGCCCCCCTCTGGAGTTAGGAAGGGAGGCCAGCAAGCCCCAGCCCCTACCAGGCATCAGGCCTTCAGGGATTAGGGGGCAGGAGTCGGCTTTATAGTGCCTCTAGCCAACCTGGCTCTACCCTTTGTCAGCAACAAGTGCACAGACAGACACATTCTCTTCACTGTAGGCTAGAGGGCCAGAAAATGTGGGGGAGACAAGGACAAGTGGGGAGAGAGGCAGCCAGAAGAGCCTGGGGAAGTTGGGGTTTGGTTAATTGGTGAGACCCCAAACAGTAGAATTCCTGGCAGCATCTTGAGAAAGGAGAAAAAGGAAGCAAATCCCCAAGTATGTGGGCAGGCTGTGCTGACTGTGTGAAAAGGATGGATGGTTTGGTGTTGGGGACTGGCCCTGCCTGCCCTCTGAGCATCAGCTTTCATCCAAGGAGCTCAAGGCCTGTTAGAAACCCTGATTATGTAATCAGAGAAACATTCTGTCCCTAGAGGAAGCCTGAGTCTCTGGCATGAGGACACAAGACCACCAGAAGAGGAGGGCTGAACTGACTCGGTTTCCCAAAATAGTTGTTTGTGTTAATTGCCATTCTGAAACTTTAGAATCTCCTGAACGAGCACCGCATACCAGGAAAATGAGTTCTCTCTCCTGGATACTTAATTCCACGCTAACCTTTCCTAGCAATTCTCTGAGATCCCTGGGGAAAAGGAGATCTTTACTGCTGGAAATTCTCCTGCTACCTTATCTAAATGCTTTGTGCTGTACGATCACCCTCATTCAGTAATTCTGTCTGTGCTCTTAAACTTCATCAGGGAAGTGCCCGAAGGGTATCCAAAGAATATTGGAAGAGGAAGGGTCAGGGACATTTTTGTTACATTTGAGCCATATATGGTTTCTTGCCCATTAAGATTGAGACCAGTGAATCAGGGTTCCAACTTTAAGTCTGAAAGTCAGATGTCATCTTTTCCAGCCCCCTCTCCCACTTTACAGAGAGGGAGACTGAGGCCCAGGAAGGGCAAGTGTTTTGCTCAGTGCCACATAGTAGTATGTTGCTAGGATTTGAACTCCAGTCCAACTGCTTTGTCCCTCTTAGAGCCAATTCGTAATTATCCTCCATTTTTCAATGACAATGCTTAGAACCTGAAAGCTCTTTCTTACTGGACCTTGGGCTGCACCTTAAAGCCTCAGTGGAGGATGCTTTTATTCTTAAGCCCCTGGTTAGAAAGAGCTGGGAAGTTTATATAAGTTTCTCCACATTCAGATTCAAGGTTGTGAAAAATCACCAAGTTAAAAATTGTCTGCCATTTCCTGTCAGGAGCTGTGCTTCCTCTAGAGTGAAGCTACATTCCAGCTTTCTAACTGCCTGTAATCCAGCAGTCTGGAGATTCTTGAGGAGTCCTGGTTCTCCCCATGTCCTGTGACCCACTGGGGATGCTGCCTCGGTATGCCTCCGGGCCAGGCACCAGTGAAGACAACACTTCTGCCTACAGGGCTTACAGATGGATCATGGTGATGGCTCAGGGCTACCAGCTCTTGTGGAAGCCACATGTGATGGGCACATAGAGACTCTTTTATCAGGGGTTCAAAGGGTAGGGAAAGAGCACTCGTTGTGGGGCCCCTGAGCCTCCCCTGCTGCCAGCACTGCAGGTTACATCCCGGGCCCGCTGATTGCCTTGTGACCTTGCCGCCTGCCGTTGTTTGAGAAGCTGTGTCTCTGAGATGGATCACGTGGGGGCTGGCAGGCAGACATGAATGTGCCCTATGGAGCCTGCTCTTCCTCTTCTTCAAAGGAGATCACTTGTCTGGTCTAGTAGATGGATGATGGGAGATGCCTGTCTCTTCCTCACTCTCTTCCTTTACCCTTGGCCTGGATTTTAGGCTGTAGATCAAAAGACTTGAGACCAAATAACTTCTGAGCCTCTAAGAAAAGACAAATAAACTGGAGCAGTGGATTAAAAAAACAACAGGAACTTTGGTAGTCTACCCTGAAGGTACTCACTTCCCTTCCCACCCCTCTTGGAGTCTGCATCATGGTAGCATTTACCTGTCGGAAATCCTGTGCTTATCTTGGATGCTCAGGCTTCGTTTTAGGAGAGATGAAAATATTTTTTTATGAATAAGTAATTCTGTAGTCCTTTCTTTTCTTCATTTTAAAATACCCATAATTTCTGAATTTTAGATTTGGAAAGGACCTCTGTGGCCATCGAGCACAGTCTATGATCAAAGACAGATCCACAGTCTCAGGACATCCAAGTGGGTGTCCAGTCCAGACTTTACATGGAGAGCTCCAGGTTGGGGAGGAATACACTGCCACCTGGCTAATTAAGAGAAAAAAAAAATCCCCACCATTTTTGTTTTTCTGTCGCATATATTTCCTAGTACGTCCTTCTCCTGCCCCTCCTAGAGAGCTGTCCCTTATAAAATACAATAAAAAGAGAGGGAGAAAAATGTGCTCACTAAGATACACCAACACCTTGGGGAAAGTCTGTGCCCATAGTCATTCCTTCACCTTTGCCAAGAAGGGGTTGGAGTGGGTGGGAGGTGCTTTCTTAGGATAGTGTAAGAGTAGACTGGGTTAAGTGGAGCTTGGAATGTTGAGAAGCTGGCATGACTGACATGGACCATCAGTTGAGCCAGAGCAAGGCATCTTGGAAGGAAGAACCTGAACTGAGGACTTTTGGATCTGGGATCTCGGGGTGAGAGGACAAACGTTGCCTGCCTGGTGACCGGCCCAAGAGCCAGCCCAAAGGCTTTTCTTTGGACATCTATATCCCAGAGCCTGGTGTTTCCTGTCAGCTTCAACCATCATCCTGAAAGAGATTCAGGTCTCTATATTCCTGAGGGGTCAGCGGACTCTTGACAGCCTCTGAGCAGACCCTGAAGACTCTTAACTCTTACCTGCCTTACATCAAAGACCCTGTTATACTTCTAGTAGTATAGATTTTAGATAGGAATAAGAAATAGGGGAAGGGAAGGCAAATTTCTGGTTTCAGCCATTTTTGGCCAGCCAGGGAGAAGGACCTTGTGGGATTAGAAATTAGGTACTCCTCAGTACCTCTACCCTCTTAGATAAAGGATATTTGATTCAGGGGGACACAGAAGGAACAAGGGATCTGAGAGGTTAGCAGCTCAAACTACTCACAGGCCCAGGCATTCAACAGATGCCAGAGCCGCTCTGTCTGAGCAGGCCCCCTGCTGTGCCACTTTTACCCAAGGGGGGGGGGGGTGCGGTGCGGCTTTTGCTTAAATTAGATCTGGGCTTACTCAGCCTGGGGTCTTACCAATATTACCCACCACTAAAGACCACTCTCAAGCTACCATCATTTGCTCATTCTCTGATAAGCCATCCTTTACAGAGAATGTCCCTCTTTGTCCTAGTAATAGTGATATATAGAGAGAGCTCCTGACAGACACACACACACACATCTGTCTTCCCTTTACCATACAAACACTCTCAATATAATCAATATTACACTAGGTACTTTTCTTAGGCAGCTTTCTCTTATTTCGATCCAGCCCTTATTCTGCCCTCTGGAGAGCACAACCACAATTAATCCCTCTTCCTCATTATTCTTAAATCAGCACTGGAAGAGCAGGAATCCCCTAACTGAAGCCCCTTCAGTTTCCCTCAGTGAGGGGACTGCCTGGGAGTTGTGACTCTGAGGTCCCTTCAGCTCCAGGCAAAGTCATCTGACCCAGGAATCTCTTTTGCCGTTGAGTAGTCATTCCCCTCTTCACCAATTTCTCTTATCTCTTCTCCAAGACCTTTCTTTGGGTCCCAAGAGAATAAATGACTTGTCCGCCATTCCATGGCCCATCAGAGACCAGAAAAGAGTCCACACTCCCAGTCTAGTGTTCTTTGCAGAATACTCTTCTCTCTAGGGTATTTTTGATTAATTGAATAAAGGAAGAAGATTTGTTGTTGAATGCCTGTGAGTAGTTTGCCTTTGTTACAAGAAGGGATGGGAGATAAATGTATCCTCTTACATGGGGAAAAGGGCAGCATTATTCCTGAGGACATAACCAGAGACAGGCCCCAAGCCCTTGGATGGTAGCAGCAGACACCTATAGAAGCCTACCCTCGGTTGCGATGTAACCATAGAAGTTGGATGGTGCAGTGGATAGAGCCTTGGGCCTGGAATCAGGAAGACCAGAGTTCAAATCCAGCCTCTGACACTTCCTAGCTATGTGACAAGCAAGTTGCTCACCTCAATTTCCTCATCTGTAAAATAGGGATAATAATAGCATCTACCTCCTGGGATTCTTGTGAGGATCAAATGAGATATTTTTAAAGCACTTTGCTAACTATATAAATGCTAGCTTTTGTTGTCAGTTAGGAATGCCAGACCTCTGAGGTCTGGCTTTGTTTCTGCTCCCTTCCCTGAGGTAGTCATCTGAGGTATGTAGCCATAGTTAGCCCTGAGGGTCTCCTGCCCACTTCCTCCTCCCGCCATGGCTCCAGTTCCAGCATGGCCACAGGTGGTCTCCTAATTAAAGCATCCACCCAGCCAGATCCTCTTTGACTGTGCACAGCTGTGGTTTCCTGGCTGTGACCATGGGCTCTGAATCGATGGCAGGAAGAGCGTGCTGGGGACCCTCATGGTTTGTTTTACAACAGGAAACAGCTTCAGTTACAGTCCTGGTGCTGTCCCCCCACCCTGGCATGTACACTGGAAGGCTCCTACTGCCAGCAGCCATGTCTGGTCTTCCCCCTTTGGCAGGACGGTTGCTCTCCGTACACAAGACTTGATTCTGTTCTTAATAGCTAGACATGTCTTAGCTATGACCTGTTAGTATGATGGTCTGTTGTGAGGCCCCAGGAAATAACATGAGAATCAACATGGTGGGATGCCCAGAAAGTTTGTTTCTAGAATAGAACAGAGGTGGCAAACATGCAGCCCCCAGAACTTCCAAGTGCTGCTCCCACTGGATTAAAATGTCATTGGGAACTAGTTATTTTTATGCAGGTATATTTTTTCCCAATTATATGTAATAACAATTTTCTACACATTTTCCAAAATTATAAGGTCCATATTGTCTCCTTCCCTCCCCCCTCTTAGAGATGGTAGACAATTTAATCTGGGTTATGTATGCGTGTATTATCATGAAAATATACTTCCATTTGGGTCATTTTTTTTTTAAACCCTTAACTTCTGTGTATTGGCTCCTAGGTGGAAGAGTGGTAAGGGTGGGCAATGGGGGTCAAGTGACTTGCCCAGGGTCACACAGCTGGGAAGTGTCTGAGGCCGGATTTGAACCTAGGACCTCCCGTCTCTAGGCCCAACTCTCAATCCACTGAGCTACCCAACTGCCCCCATTTGGGTCATTTTTATAAGAGAATATTCATGTAATACCAAAACCCCCAAAATAAGACCATAACTAGACTAATGTGAAAGATAGTATGCTTTGATTTGCATCTGACCCCAACAGTTCTTTCTCTGGAGGTGGATTATATTGTCATAATTCCCTCAGCATTGTCCTAGATCAGTGATTCCAAAAGTGGGCGTCACCACCCCCTGGTGGGTGCTGCAGCAATCCAGGGGTGCGGTGATGGTGCATTTATCTTTCCTATTAATTGCTATTAAAATTTTTAAAAATTAATTCCTGGGGGGCTAAGTAATATTTTTTCTGGAAAGGGTGCAGTAGGCCAAAAAAGTTTGGAAACCACTGTCCCAGATCATTATATTGCTGAGAGTAGCCAAGTCTTTCACAATTGATCTTCTTACTGTATTGCAGTTACTATGTACAGTGTTCTCCTGGTTCTGCTCATTTCACTCTGCATCAGCCCATGGAGGCCTTTCCAGCCCTTTCTGAAATCATCCTGTTCATCATTCCTTATAGCACAATAGTATTCCATCTCCATCATATACCACAGTTTGTTCAAACATTTCCCAATTGAGAGACATCTCTTTAGTCTCTAATTCTTTGCCACCACAAAAAGAACAGCTATAAATATTTTTGTACAAGTAGGTCCTTTGGTATTGGTATTATAGTATTATTGTAGTAGTGGTATTACAGGATTAAAGAGTTTGCACAGTTTTATGACCCTTTGGACATAGCTCCAAATTGCATTGGGAACTATTTAACAAAATAAGTAAAAATGGAGTAAGACATGGATAACATTATATTTTAAATCACCATGCAGCCTATGGGAATCCTCATGCACCTATTAGTGGCCCCCTTTTCTCTTTGAGTTTGACACCATTGCTTTGGAAAGTCTCAGCCTTCCTGTGCCCCTGGCCCTGGGTTTGGGGGACTGCAAGCTGCAGAGCATGGGCTTGTTGGCAGACCCCTACCCAGGCAGCTACCATGGTAGTCCCAGTCCAAGCAATGACAGAATTTGATTTCTTTTATGAATAGTCCAAAGAGCTAGGAAGTGAGTCTAGTGAAGAAAGCACATAGTGTTCACAGCTAAATATTTTTAAATTTTTTGTCAACGCATTTCCATCTTGGCTTTTTCTGCAGACATCTCTAATCTCCTCAGAGCCTTCAAACTTGAAACGAAGGATAGAGAAATGAGGGAGAAAGTTCAGCCAAACTAACCAGTGCTGACCGCAGGGTCCTTCATCCGCAGCCCCCCCATCTCCACAAAAAGGGGGGACACGGTGTATTTTGTCTCTTCTTTAGAGTCTACTCTGATCCACGGTAGTGACGTGGCAATCAGGATTGTGTGTGTGTCTCCCATTTGCTTTGTTGTCCCCAAGCATTTTGTTTTCCTGGTTCTTTGCACTCCATTCTGCACCAGCTCAGTAAAGTCTCTCCTGGTTCTCTGTTCTTCGTATTTATTGGCTCTTATGGCATGTTAGTGTTTTTTAAGACAATCAGGTTTTCAGGCAGCATTGAGATAAATAAGATCCCAGGTTCACAGAGGCACCTTGAAGGTGCCCATTCAACCTTTCTGTTTTGGAAGTGAGTTGGAGGCTCAGGGACAAGCATGTCAGGGATTTGAACCCCGGTTCTCTGACTCAGAATTTGAGTATATTCTCTTTCATGTGCCGAGTCCTGTGGCATGAAGTCCTCTGCTTTTTCATAAGGTGGAAGTGATCCCCAGAGGTCCTCAAAGGCCTGTGAGAGTGAAGGCTAACAAGGACCTGAGGGATTGAATCCCCGTCTCCATTTGACAGCTGAGGAAACTGAGGCTTGGAGAGGGAAGGAATGGGAGTCAGTCTCACAGTCAGCAAACATGAGGCTCTCTGCCCTTGGGCACTGTGCTCTCACATGCCACCTTCTCTCTTTTGCCAGTAGAACCCAGGGCCTTGGCTGTGAGGTGGCATTGTTTAGGGCCACAGCAGTTCACAGAGGCTGGTGCCCTCTTTGTTTGTGGAAGAAACACCCAGGGCAAAATCCCAGGCCCCTCCAGGAAGAAGTGGGCTGGAATGAGCAGAATTCCCACATAGAATTTGCGTGTCGCTTTGCCTTCTCACAGGCCAGGGAGGGGTGGCAGGGAAGGAGAGAATCTGGAAACTCAAATTTTAAAAAATGAATATCAAGACATGTTGCCTTAGATCTGTGAAATGTTTGAAAAATATTTGAAAACGTGTTTATAAAAGATAATTAGGCCCCCCCCCTTTCCCAGAAGGAACAAGCCACTCCATCCTGTTTCCCCTTCTCAGACGTTCCCCTGAGGACATGCTGAGCTCATGGCCCCCCCTTCCCTTTGCTTCACTTCGCAGGTGAGGTCTCCAGTCTGAGCCCCCAGGTGTCCTTCGAAGGCACCAAGTTAGATGTCGGGAACATCGTGCTGGCACTGTACAGCGGCCTCTTTGCCTACGGCGGCTGGTAAGATGCTGGAGGGTCTTCATTGGCATCGTGTAGGAGGCTGCAGCTCACTCAGTGGTCAGAACCTGCCCTGGGATTGTCAGCCATTCTTTGAGAAGTGCTGGCTTTTCCTCCTGTCCCCCATCCCCTGAGAAGAGCCTGCACTGGGCTGTGGCATCACAGTCTCTGGGCCACCCTTCATGGCCTGGGCGAGGAAGAGGCTAGAGAGGAAAGAGAAGATGAGGATGATCTTGGGGCCTGGATAGCGGGGGGAGGAGGGAGGAAGGCAGGAGCTCTTCAGAGCCTCAGAAGCCTCCTGATGGGCTCTGTGCCCAGTTAGGGGTTACCCTGCCCTTCCCCATGGTCTTTCCCTAGTCCCTGGGCTGCTACTGTAGCACAGGTCCCCCTGTTGGCACTTTGCTCCTCCTGTTTGCGGAGAATTTCTTGCATGTTTCTGCCATCTGACAAGGAACCTCTTCAGCTCAGAGATTTAAGCAGGTCCCCCAGATGGCCAGTTCTTCTAGCCTAGAGCCCCAGGATGAGAGGCCGATAGTGAGGAGCTTGAGCTGTGCTCACGGGAGCCTTCCTTGATGTTCTCTGTGCATGCATCAGACTCAGCCGGAGATGGACCGTGTGAGCACTTCCCCATCCTCCAGGAGGCAGCTAGTGGTCAGTTCAGGGAAGGGGAAGAGAAAGCTGGTGGCTGAGCGGCTGTGAGCAGGCAGGCCTTGGGGATGAGTGACTTCTCTCAAAGCAGCCTGGTGGGCAAGGGATGGGGCACCTGCTGTGTGCCAGACCCTGTGCGTAGTGTTGGGCACCAGGGAAGGGCACAGCCTTCTCTCTTGGAGTCCTCAGGCCCCACTTCTGGTTGTGACTTAGTGCCCAGTGGTGTCACAGCAGCCGCAGGCCTCGGCAGCCTTGGCTTTAAAAGAAAGAGATTTGGCTTGGTGATCTCTAAGGCCCCTTCCAGCCTGATGGTTGAAATGAGGTTCATGGTAGCCGTGATTTTAGGACATTAGACTTGAGGTGGGAAGGAGTGGACAGAGAGCTGGCCTGAAGGTCAGGAAGCCCTGGACCCTGGTCCTGCCTCCGACAAATGAATGGCAGGGCCCTGGGCAAGTCATCTAACCCTGGGCTGCCCCAGGCAACTCTGGGAAGACAGTGAGTTGTGGGGCTGCATTGGCAGAAGAAATTTCCTCCTTGGGACTTCTTGGTGTGATAATGATAGCTGGCATTCATATAGCCCCTATTATGTGCCTGCCAGCCTCTGTATTCATAAGTGTTTTATAATTATTATCTCATTTGATCTTCAGAACAACCCTTGGAAATTATTATTATCCCCATTTTATAGTTAAGGAAACTGAGGCAAACAAGTTAAGTGACTTGACCAGGTAACAACCCAAATCAGATTGGATTTGAATGCCGGTCTTCCCGACCAATGAAATCACAAATCAAGCATTTATTGAACACCTACTGTGTGCCAGGAATTGTGCTTTGCCCTGGATCACAGATCCAGATCCATCCTCTGCTGTGGCTTCAGAGGTTGGGAGAGATGGTTTTTGAGGAGCCGGTATCAGATGGTGCGTGGCTGAGTCAGGTATTCACCCTGTTGGGCTTGTTGCAAGGCCTCGGGGAGCCGTTGGGTGTTTCTCCTCCATTTTGCCCCTGACCAGGTTTGGGCCGCTGCCTTGGGGTCGACCAGCACACACACACTTAGGTTCCTCACATCACCTCCCATCTCCATTCTGATGGCCTTCAGAGTTATCAGAGCCCTTGGTTTGTGTTTGATGAGAAATCATCGTGATGTCTGACCTGTCCATAAAATGTTTCCTAGGCAGCCTCCCTCATAGTCTTCTGGATTCAGCCATCCATTCCCGACTTGGCAGTGGACGAGGCTTATTTGGGGGACTCTGACTAATCCCCATTCTCGGCAGGTAGAGCCAGGGCAGCCCTCCATGGGCCCTGAGTCCTGTCCACACTTTTATTGTGAGCCCCAGAATCCCAGAGTGGAGGGGAGGGATGGCTTCTCGTTCTCCCATCGCTGTTGATTTCATTGTTGGTTTCCGAAGACCCCAATGAGGGGAATTTTAAAACTCTATCTTTTAAATTTCAGGAATTATTTGAATTTTGTCACAGAGGAGATGATAAACCCTTACAGGTACGTTTAATGAATGGAGACATTATTTTAATGAATTGTAGAATAACCTGGGCTTTTCTCTGAAAATGAGCTCAAGGTTCAGGCGTTTGGGCTAACTCTGTATGTGATGGGGCTTGGCTAGGATTCTGTCTCCAATAAAAAGAATTAAAAATAAAACTCAGTAAAACCCCAAGCCTGAAACACTTCAGTTCTCCTGTTATCCTGAAGCTCAGTTGTCTTGCTCTTAGTGGAGGGGGTGCTGAGAGTTTAAGACATTGTCTGGGGATAGCAGAGGAACCGTGGATTCTTGTCACCACGTACTAAGAACTCAGTGTGTCGGAGCTAGTGTTTATGTAGCCATTTAAAGTTTGCCAGATGTCTTATAAATGTTATCTCATTTGAGCCTCACAGTCCCCCTGGGATGTACGCCCCATTTTTCAGGAGGCAGAGAGACATTAAAGGGCCTCCTCGGGGCCGCCTAGCTTGTAAGTGTCTGAGGCCAGATTTGACCTTGGATGCTCTGTGCCCTGTAGTGACTCCTGATGTTCTACAGGCAATTCCCTCTCCCTCTCCGCTCTCAATCTATGATCTGTGATGGCCTTTGATCTCCCATCTTTGGCGCAAGGCTGACAAGGCAGTGCCCGGTGCCTATTTGTGGCCGTCATGAAGGGATGGGATCTTGCCTCCTGGCCTCTCCTTTGAAGAAGGAGAATTGTTCTACCCCATTAGCATCTGGCATTGGAAATCCTGAGTGCACCTGGGGAGGAAAGGTGGCCAAGCACACTGACAGGAAGAAAATGGTGCCGGTTTGCTATTGTGTGGCAACATCATCATGAGTGTAGAAAAGCAGACAGAGACCCGATAAAGCTGCAGCCAGACTGAACGCGGTGATGGCTGAGGGACCAGAGGGCCCCAGGTCAGGTCTTGTCCCGAGTCTGGCCCAGGGTGATTGGAAGCTGGTAGTACGAGGAAGGCTTTCATTCGACTCTTTCTTCTATAGAGAAGTATTTGCTAAAAGACTGACTCAGCTAAGATTTCCAAGATAATTTACTCCCTTCTGAGAAAAACAAACAAAAAAAAAAAAATGAAAGGAAGAAGCGGGGCAGACGGCCATCTCCATTTCTACGACTGGCCAGTCTTTATATCCTTGAAGAAACTGAGGCTCTGGGGTTGGGGAATGGGAAGGACCTTTAAAAGTGAGGATGGTCTGAGCTCCAGCCCAATTTCCTGCCCCACCGTGCACAAAGCACTTGGAACTTGTAGCCTCAGTTTCCTTTTTGTCAAATGGAGAGGCAACCTCAATGATTCCTGTGGCCCCTTCCTACTCATTCAAGCACTGCGGACATTTTCTTAGACCAGGATTGGAACATTTATGGGGAAGGCTATCAGTTCTTAGTGAGCCTTCTTTCTCTTTATCTCATCTCAGGGAGCTGCTACAAAGTAGATACTAGTCCCCCGAAACAGGACAAAGAAGGAGCAGCTACTAGGTCTAGGATCTCCACCAACGCCCTCCCGCTCCAGGCAGCAAATTTGAATCGCAGTCAGGTTCTCAGCCAACCCAGTGCCAGTGCCATCCCCAGAGAAGTTTAAGAAGAGTCTGGCCCTTGCCCGCAGAGATGAGGTGAAAAAACACACACCTGAAGGCAGCTTCAAATCAGGCCAGACAAGGAAGGGCCTGGGGCACAGGGGGTATCCTCATTGCTTGAGGGGCCAGGTTGGGCTGGGCCAGCTTTTCAGGCTCTGGCTGTCCTCTGGGCATCCCTCTTAGGCCAGGAGGGCAGCCCTGGGACATTCCTGAAGGGAGACACCATCCCATCCAGTAACAAGATGTTTGGGGCAAGACAGAAGATGAAGTCCAGGGTTAGGGAAAAGCCTAGTGCAAGAAACGCGGGCCCAGGAGAGCTGGGGAGACGTCACGGCCAAGGGCAGAGGACTAGGAAGGAATTGAGGGAGATGGCTTCAGCCTGTGTCCAGTTAGTAGTTTGTCTTGTGGCCATTCCATTAGATTTGTGTGTTCACAGGCACGTTGTTGGCACTGGTTGGAAGGGGCTTCTCGAGCTTCTTTTGCTCCTTCCTCCTGGGATGGGACCTGACTCAAGGCCCCTGCTTTAGCCCTGCCTGCCCGTGAAGCCTCTATTTATTACAGGAGAGGGGGAGACTCGATGGCCTGCAGGCCCTTTCTTCTTGCTCTGGGGCTAGGAGCCCAGTTAGACTGTAACTCTGAGTCACTTTATACGTGTGTGTGTGTGTGTGTGTGTGTGTGTGTGTACGTGTACTTCTATATATGTGTATGTGTGTCTGTTCTAGAAAATCTTCCTAAAATAGCCATTTTAGAGTTGCCAGAACACTTTCTTTTTATATTTATGAAACCCTGGCAACAGAAGCCTGGAGCAGGGCATCAGAAGGCCAGAGCCTTCGAGCTTAAGGTGGCCTTGGAGATCTTCAAAGCAAACCCCACCAGCAAGGAGTGGACCCAGGGTTCGAGCTTTGGACCCAGTGGTGGCTGTCACAGGTGTGCCCTAAGCTGTGGACGAGCTGTTGGCCAGAGTGCCAGGCTTGGGGCAGGAGCCGGGGACATGCCTGGCGGAATGCTCTTTCCTCCCATCATGTCCCGTGGCCTTTTGGAGTTAGAATTACATTACAGCTCATTTCCTCCCTCCCCTTAATGAGCTCTACCCCACCCCCCACCCCCCACCCCGTGTTGCTCCACTTGCTGGCTAAGTTCTAAGAGTTACTGCAGGGACTGGTCTGCTTTCCTCCGACTGTTTGGCTCGTCCTCTCACAATGCATTTACAGAGTACCCACTGCATGGTGGCTAGAGCGGCAGGTGGAGTCAGGAGGTTCTGGGTTCCAGTTTAGCCTCAGACACTTCCTAGCTGTGTGACCCTCTGTCTTAGGGCGGTTACTAAGACAGAAAGTAAGATTAAAAAAAAAAAAAGCCTTGTGCTAAAATCTGAGCATACGGAGACCCGGAGGCAGGGCCTGCCCTTGGGTAGTTCATGCTCACTGGGGTGGCTGCAGCAGTCCAGGGTTTACTTCCCCTCGGTCTCATGTGAGCCTGACACTGAGGCCCGCTGATCGGTTTGCCCCAGGCACAGGTCAGACCCTTGTCTTTCTGACTGATTACACTCTGCTGACCGTTCCCTTCTGGGGGGCACACTCACCCCCTCTGTGTTCGTTCGGGCCGGTCAGCCTGGGCAGCCACGAAGGGTTAGCCAGTGGGCTGGAGGGGCAGCTTCCAAGATCATCGCTCGGCTCCCCGCTCCCGCCCCGGCCCCGCTGCCCCTCGGGAGCCTCTCCTCGGCCCAGGACCCGAGCCCAATGCTTTGGGGGGGGGTGCAGGTCACTATAGAACAGGTGATCCGGCCCACTTGTGGAGGCCCTCGCTCCTCCCCTTGCCTGCCTCCCCGGTTTCAGAGATGGGGGACCAAGGCCCTGAGGTAAAAGAACTTCTTTCATTCTAGATGGTCCTTAGAGCAAGCAGCAAGCCAGGGCCGGGGGAGAGGGGCGGGCGCTGGAATCTGCTGGGGAGGATCGGCCCCCGCCGCCGCCATATTTGGAGGTCTGGGGCGGCTCCTCGGCGGGTCCCCAGGACGGCCAGCTCTCTCGGAGCCACAGGCTCCTCTTGGGGCGCCTCTCGGCCGGTGTGGTGCCTCGTGCCATAGCCCGATGGTGGAGAAGGGCAGGGGCGCCATCGGCACGGGGAAGCTGGCTGAGTGGACTCCCCGGAGCAGCCTGGCAGGGGAGGGCAGGCGGGAGGCCAGCCTCGTTCTGTAGAAGAGAAGGCAGAGGCTCAGAGGGCTGCCACGGTCCTGTCTCGGCAGGGCAGCATCAGGCGTCTCACAGGCCTGCGCCTTAAGGTCCAGGCCGGGACGTCCCTGTCAGGTGGGGCTTCTCGGTTTGGTTCTTAGCCCGGGCACTTTGCCAGCACGCACGTGTCCCGGATCCCACAGATGCAGATAACGAGGCCTCCGAGTTGTCCCTGGTCCTTCACCCCACGGAGCAGTCACGGGAGCTGTGCCCCCACTCTCCCTCCTTACCAGGGAACTCCCCGAGCTGTGGGGCCTCTGGGGTACCCCGAGAACTGCTGGCACTCATGTGACCGCTCGCTTCTGATTGCAGAAACCTGCCCCTGGCCATCATCATCTCCCTGCCGGTGGTCACCTTGGTGTACGTCCTCACAAACCTGGCCTACTTCACCACTCTGTCCACGGAGCAGATGCTGAGCTCCGAAGCAGTGGCTGTGGTAGGTCTCTGATCCCTCTCCCAGGGTCCTCAGGGGGTCCGGCGGCCGGGGCCGGGCACAGAATCCAGCCAGCTTTTCCTAAGAGGCATTGCCTTTGGGAGCAATGGCCTGGCAGTGGCGTGTCAATGGGGTTCCCTCTCGTTTTGGGGGCCCTTCCTGGATCCCTGGGAAGGGGGCCACCTTTAGTCCTGGCCCAGAGGTCTTGTTGGAAGGCTGGGCCCATACATTCTCCTCCTCCCCAGCATCCAGAAAGGCCCCCCTTCCAGAGTCCTTGTCCTGCCTGCTTTGGAGGGCCCCCATCCCCCAATCAACCCAGACGTGTCCTGCCGAGACTTGGGTGACTCTTGGGGCTCCCTGTGGAGGAGAACCCCAGGGGGGACACCTCCCCACCACTGGGGGGGGCACTGATGCCCCACAGGGTCCTTTTTGACCCCTCCACACAGGAGCCCTGCATTGGCAGGCCCCCTGAAGCTCCTGGAGCCCCTCTTCCCTCACTTCCTCTGGGGTCTGGTTTTAGAAGAGCCACAAGAGCTCTGAGCACGCTTGCCTGAAGCCTTCCTGATGCTTCAGTAAAAGTGAGTCCCGGCTTTCCTCACGGGGGTCCCGAGGCTCCAGGCCACAGCCAGGGAGCAGTTGTTTGCTTCCGGCCCCCTTGTTCCTCCCCTTCCCCCGGACCCTCGGGGCAGGGAGGCCTGATGGCAGGTTCTGTGTGGGCAGGACTTTGGGAACTACCACCTGGGCGTCATGTCTTGGATCATCCCCGTCTTCGTGGGCTTGTCGTGCTTCGGATCAGTCAACGGCTCCCTCTTCACTTCCTCCAGGTACTCCGGGCCATGCCGGCTGGATTCTTCCCTCGGAGGAGTGGGCTGGGAAACGGGCTGCCGGGTAACCCCTGGGAGGGGAGGCCAGGCCTGGTTGGGGGACAAGCTGCTTGGGACGGGGGCCAGAGAGCCCAGGCTTGTGGCAGCCTCTTCCCTTCCCCACGTCCCTGGGGCCTCTCCACAGCCACGCTCACTCTCTCCCGTACCCGGAATGACCGCTACCCTGGGGGTGGGGGTGTGGCCCGGCCTGCCAGAACAGGGGCAGAAAGCGCCTGTGCTCTCCCCGCAGGTTGTTCTTTGTGGGCTCCAGGGAGGGCCACCTGCCTTCCATCCTGTCCATGATCCACCCCAAGAACCTGACTCCTGTGCCGTCCCTCGTGTTCACGGTAAGAGGCCCTGAGGACTGGGAGAGCTGCCCCCCCAAGCGGGGCTTCTCTAGAGGGTGCTCAAAGGCCCCCCAGACCTCATTAGTGCCCCAGAGCTTGTCAGAAAACTGCCTAGCTTATGGGCCAGCTTCCGAGCGGCTCCCCGGGACCTGGTCCTCTCCCGCGAGGGGGACGCTGATGGGGATACGGGTCAGGCCCTGACGCCCGGGCCCTGCTCTGGGGGTGGGGAGAGGCGGGGGGCTCTCTGGACATTCTCTGTGCCCCCTTCTCACTGCACACACGATCTGTGCACACATGCCCTGCCCCCCCTTCTTAATGGTCTCGTTTCTCCTTAAAATACGCCCCAGTGCAGAGGCTGGGCCTGCGGCTCGTCAGTGCGAGCGAGGGTGGCGGGCGCTGGTGACGCCTGGGAGCTCACCCCGTCTCTCTGTGCCCTTGCAGTGCGCCATGACCCTGCTCTACGCCTTCTCCAAAGACATCTTCTCCGTCATCAACTTCTTCAGCTTCTTTAACTGGCTGTGCGTGGCCCTGGCCATCATCGGCATGATGTGGCTCCGCTTCAAGCGGCCGGAGATGAACAGACCCATCAAGGTGAGGGCCGGGGCTGCCCCCTCCTGCTGGGGAGGGACCCGGAGCCGACCTTCCCGGCCTGGCCTTCCCGCCTGGCTTTCCCAGAGCCGGCCTGGCCACCGGCTTTCTGCTTCTGAGAATGACATAACTGACCCCCCCCCCCCCCCCTTCCCCCGGGCCCCACAGTGCAGACCGAGCCAGAACATTCCTCGGGGAATGAATGTGTTTCTCTGGCTGTGTGGGCTTCTGGCGAGGTGAGCACCATCCCTGGAGCCCTCGCTGAGCTTTGTGGGAATGGATGCCATGAGCGACCCTTCTCTGGGCCTTTGCCCATCCGGTTCTTCCCTGGCAGGTGCCCACAGCGGGCATTCCTGGCCCCTTTGTTGGCAGGCCTAGCGGGGACGCTTGAGCAATGCGGCACACACAGAGGGCCTGTTTGCCTTCGGATATTCCCTCCAAGCGGAGGCTGCGGCCGTTTGTAGAGTAGGACACAGAGACTCGTCATCCTGACCGTCTCACCAAGGGCCTCCTTAGAAGCTGGGCGGAGAGGCCGGCCTCCTCCCTCCCGTGCGGCCCTTGGCTCTGTCCCTTCTGCCCTGGGCTCTGGAAACACTAACTAAAGAGGAGACATGGAAGCCAGACTCTGAGGAGAGATGTCTGCCCGGCTGGGCAGCGTCTCTGGGGAGAGTCGGCGTCCGAGGTGGCTCCAGAGCAGCCTGGCTGTCCCCCTCAGGGACTCTCACCCAGTTCCCCCAGAAAGAAGTCCCAGGCTCGGCCCAGTGATCTGTGGCCCACTCCACTCGCCAGGTTCCGCCTCAGAGGCTCTCTCCATTGTGGCCTGGGCTCTGCCTCGCTGCCCATAAAGCAGCTGTGAGGGGAGCCTCGGGCGCTTGTCTGGCCTGGCCTGGGGGAGAGGAAGCCGAGGGAGGGAGGGCCGGTGGGTGGATGTGAGGCCCAGCATGGCTCGAGGCACCAAGGCGTTCATGGTGGGAGGAGCGGGACTTAGCGAAGGTTTTACATGTCCTGGCGAGCTCTGGGTTTCTGAGAAGTCTTGAGTCACCCCAGAATCGGGATAGGGCCTCCCCTCAGACCCCAGCAGACAAAGGGCGCACATGACGCTGAGCCGGAGGAGTCCGGGAGTGAAGATGAGAAAGCCCCGGGCCCAGGGCAGGCAGAAGGCCCCGAGACCCTCAGGGGCACCCCGAGCTCTGTATGAATCGGGTCACAGAACCAGGGAGCCGGCCTCCCCTCCTAGCCCCAGCCAGCTGACCAGAGCGAGGCAGACCAGCCTTAGGGCCTTGGCGACTCTCCGTCGAGGGCTTTGGGTAATGGCCTCCTCAGCGTGGACGTGGGAGAGCCGCCTCCTCTGCAGGCCTCCTGGGGCCATTAGCAAGTTAGAAGCCAAGAAAAGAGCACTCGGGCCTTGTCCAGCTGGCCGTAGTCGCCACCCAAGCCCGGCCTTTCTGCCCTGAGGAAGTACTTACTCTCGGGGAGTATCGGCAGTGGGACCCGCTCATTGCGCAGCCGGGTGCCTCAGTGGAGAGAACTCTAGGCCTGGAGTCAGGAGGGCCTGGCTTCCTGTGCAGCCTGTGACCCTAGACAAGTCACTTCACCACCATTTGCCTCAGTTTCCCTGTGTGTAAAATGGAGGAACCCTTCCAGGGTACTGAGATACTAATTGTAAAGTGCCCAGCACCTAGCGGGCCCTGAATAAATGATTGTTAAACTTTTAGAATATATTTTAAAGTAATATAAAAATAGCATCAACATAGAGAGCCAGGCCTAGAGACGGGAGGTCCTGGGTTCAAAGGTGGCCTCAGACACTTTCTCACCGTGTGACCCTGGGCGAGTCACCTAACCCCCATGGTCCAGCCCTTCCCGCTCTTCTGCCTTGGAGCCAACACACACGGTGTGGATTCCGGGACGGAAGGAATGGGTGTAAAAAGATGCCACCCTGCGAGCCCCCCGTGCTTGCTCCGGGAACCTGACCTGGGTCTGGGGCGCCGCTTCCCGCCGGGCTCTCAGGTCGTGACTCTTTCTGGGCTTTTACACTCGAACCCTCTCGTCCCCAGGTGAACCTCATCTTGCCCATCTTCTTCATCATGGCCTGCCTGTTCCTGATCGCCGTCTCTTTCTGGAAAACGCCCGTGGAGTGTGCCATCGGCTTCGTCATCATCCTCACCGGCATTCCTATTTACTTCATCGGTGTCTGGTGGAAAAACAAGCCCAAGTGGCTGCTGCAGGGCATCTGTGAGTCTCTGGGCCCGCTCGGGCGGGGGGCCTCGGTCCGAATCCTGCCCCCACGCGTGCCAGCCTGGCCGGGCCGCCCAGGCTCTGCCACCTCCACCCCCGGAAAGGTCACATTTGTGCCCGGCACATGCCTGGTGGGCCTGGCCGCCCTGGAGGCTGACCCGGGGACTCGCCTCTAGTCAGACTGCCCTGCCAGCGCAGCGGGGGCGGGTGAGCCGGGCACATCAGAGGGCCCCCGGCCTGGCCTTGGTGGTGACCAACTGGCAGCTGGTGGGAAGGACGCCTTCTGCCCCCGCATAACCTAGTTTCCTTTTCTTCCCAAACAGTCTCCACGACAGTCCTGTGCCAGAAGCTCATGGAGGTGGTTCCCCAGGAGTCCTGAGTCCCCCGAGAGCGAACGCAGATGTCACTTGGAAAAAACACAGCCCCCCCTTTCAGAAAACAAGAGTGAGCCCAGCAGTTCCCTTCCCTGCTCCCCCCCCCCCCCCCCCCAAGGCCTGGCAGCGCTGCCTGCAGCCTTCTCTCCTGTGCTCGAGCCTGGCAGCTGAGGGTGCTTTGACAGACAAACCTGCGGTACAAACGAACCTCTTCTGGATACCTCCTCGGGACCCCGCGGGGGTCAGGGAACAAGTGGTCCAATTAGGCATTAACTCTGGATTTCTGACTGACAGCTAGATGTTATTTTCGAGAGTGTTTTGTTTTCCTTCATTTATTTTATTTTTTAACTTAAGGTTCAGTCTAGTAGATGCTATTGATACAATTTCTTTTTACAAGTGAGAATTTTTTTCCAACGCTGCCCACTGTACCCAGTAGCTCTGGATGGGACCAACACCGCGACTCCCGGACAAGCAGCGGTTCTTGGCCGACGCCAGCGTCACCCTGTGGAGCAGGGGGCCTTCTGAAGGCCGAGGCTCCGGGGCCCAGTGGGCAGAACTACTGAGACTTGATCCAATGTGGATTTCCAACGGGGGCCTGCACTGACTCCTCCTGCGGGTCTGCTTCTGCTCCTCATTTTGTGTTACCGCACAGTGATGTTGGGTTGTTGGTTTGTGTTGTTTTTTTTTAATTGTCATAAATGGAGCTAGTTCAAACCGAACCTCTGAATTTTTGTTTTTACCTTGAAGACCGGAGGTAGCCCCTCCTCACCAGCTGCTTCCCTCCCCAAAGGGTAGAAACAAATAAACACCCCTTGTTGTGTTTGCAGAGTGAAGGGAGATGCTTCAGGAAGCTTCAGTGAGTTTTGAGTTCAGAGAACGCCTTACCCACTTTTCCTAGAGAAAGGGAAGGCAGCCCCAAGGACCCTTGGCTGGGGGGGGGGGTCGTGGGCCAGGCTCGGCAGCCCCCATCTCAGTCGTTCCTCACTTCCTTTGTCCCCCAGGGCTTCAGGCCACCCCTCTACAGCCCCACATACAGGTTCACGTACATGGCGGCTCTGGAGCCAAGGAGGATCCCGGCACCTCTCATTAAGAGGGCGGCCCCCGAGGCTCGGAAAGATGCAGCCTCACAGCCGTCCCTCGACCCTCCTCGGTGGTCCTGAGCCATGGCCGTGCCTAGGTGGGAACATTCTCCCCTCGTACTCAGAGACAATTCTGAGTTGCCTCTGATTAGAGCTCTGCTGGCTTTAAATCTGCCCCCAAGGACCAATGGCTAGACGGTCGGCTGAGATTCTCTCAGGCCAGGCTGCTGGAGGCTGACGGGCGATTGCCCTAGAGCTAAGGCTAAGAGAATTTTCTGCTTTTCCAGAGAGGGTGGAGAGGAGCAGATTTTCAATAGGGCACCTCCTTCCCCTCTCCGAGAGAGCTGCCATCTTGTCAGAAAGCCCATTGGCCCTCCATCAACACTCACTGGACTTGTCACTAGTCTTTCTGTTGCTTTGAAGTAAAAAAAAAAAAGACTCCCCTCACAGCCCACCACACGGGGTCCTCTAGTGACCCCCTTGCCCATGGCCACATTCATCCAGATGATACCTAGGAATCGGAGAGCGTCCGTTTCCCTCACCCAAGAGGGTCTCCTTGCACGACCCTTTTCTCAAAGCCAGTGGCTGAGGACTTGAAGAGCGAATCCTGTTGGGAAGTCACAGGACGAGAAAGCCCACCTTGATGTGGCCCTCCTGGTATTCTGGGGGCTGGGGAAGGGTTAGACTAGCCCGCTGTGTACCATTTTGTTCTGGAACTCTGGCCGTCTCAGAGAGCGTGAGGGGAAAAGGGTAGCTCTTGGGTTTCTCAGTCACCAGAAGCCTCAACGGTATGAAGTTACCTTCAGGGAGCATCCCAGGCGAGTCTTGGCAGCTCTGACTCAACTGTCAACTGACGGATTTTGGGCTCAGTTTGTCAGAAGTAGAAACTCTCCAGTTGTGACTGGGAAGTAAGCGTGGGGGGACGTGTCTGCTAGCTCGCTGCAAGCTCCAGTCCCAGGCGGCCACAAGGGCCTGGAAGGGGCAGGTGGCTAACTGGCAACCTCTAACATGGACGCGAGTGGGATGGAGAAGCCCTGAGGATTAGGCGGGTGCACAGCGGAGGAGGCAGCAGCCCCCACAATTCATATTGGAAAGAGGCTGCTTCTGGACCACGAGTAACACTCTGCCCTTCATGGGACTTGGTGGTGAAGAACTGGCTCTCAGACCTGTTGCTTTGGGACAGGCTCTGTAAACAAAACTTCAGACAAGTTAGAGGGTGACATCCCAACCCCGAGAAGCTCTGCCTTGTATCACTCCACATGGATAGGCTGTTGTCTGTGATGGGTACAATTAGCATCAGAGGATGGCCAAGGAATCAGGAATCAAACCTCACAGCACACTCTGGAGCCCTTGGGCAGCTTATATAACCTCATCTGGAAAATGGGGAGGATAAAAACTTACAGTACAGGACTGCTGGGATCAGGTGAATCAATGAATGCACGTGTTGCTTTGCGAATCTCAGAAGTGCTATCGGTCTCTATCCTCTACCACTATCATTCATCCATCATCGGTTTACATCTATCATTTATCATCTTGTCTATCGCTGCAATTTCTCCATCATCTGTCTCTATCATTTATTGTCTATCCAGCTTTCTATTTAAACCATCTCCTGATTTTTCTGGAGGATTCACATCTCAGGGAAAAAGCAAGATACAAGTAAAGATAAGAGGGTGTAAGTCACATCTCGGGCTGGAATTGGTAGGTTGTGGGAAGGACAGGGTCTAGAGAGTTTTCTTAGAAAAGTGACACTGAGCCTGGCCTCAAAGTAGGCGATTCACATTCAGGGATGGTTTTAAAGGGCATTCTAAAAACCCAGAGTCCAGGAAGTGAACATTAGGACCAATTCCATCCTGTCCGTCTGAAGATGAGTCTAATTCCTTATATTACCTCAGGTAAGGCACTTTCTCTGGACCTCACTTTCCTAATCTGTAAAGAAAAAGCTGGTCCTTTACAACATGTCACAATTCCAAAATTAAAATAAAAAAAACTCATCCCTTAACAAACAACCTCTTAGTAGAAAAACTTCTGCCACAGTATGTGATTTTGTTGAGGACTGTTTCTATGTGTCAATGGGAATGAACAAAGGCCACTGCAAATCCAGAAGGTACCCTCTCTCCTGGATTTACCAGCAATGTAATGAGTAGATCCATCCCAGAATGTCCTTCAGAGAAACTGAGACCTGGCAGGACATGTAGATGACCACAACACAGCCATTTGCTGACTGCATCACCGCCTCCAGCCACCCCTTTTGTACATTCCATGAAAGTCGACACATCAGCGTAGAGACCAATCACTGTGAACATTGGGTGACAATGTCATAAAGCTGGAGGGGCATCCTGGAGGAAGGTCCTAAGCAAGGTGGAAATCAAGGACTTTCTCTGAGTCAGACGGATAGTCAGATTTGGCCAACATCAGAGCTTGTGTTCCAAGATGAAGCTGCCCCTGATGGGCACTCGGCCTCAGTCGATGGGATTCAGGGTTTGGTGGCTATAGCTCCTGGAAGTTCAAGGAGGGCTTGGGATAGAGAGAAAAAAAGGTCCAGTCAAGTCAGCTCTGACCTTTTAGAAGTTGGAATTGGCTGTAGTTCTTGGGTATTTGTGTTTGAGCATGACTTCATGAACTTGTCACGGACCCTTTTTCCCTCCAATGAGAAGACATTGATACCTGCCCACACTTCCTAAGTAAATTCCTTTTATACTTAAAGAAGATTCTTTCCATTGGATTTCCAGCTCATGAAGCAAGTGTTTCTGGCTTTTAAATAGCCATATTCTGGGGCATTGAAAATGTGGTTTTGATTGGCCAATTTGGCTATGAACAGACAACAGTGGTGAGGGCAGGAGTGGCAGGTAGTAGAAGCATTAGATTTTGAGTCGCAATTTTACCATCTTATCTGTCCTGCGATCTAACTTTTTCAGGCCTGATTTCCATCATCTGTCAATGAGGAATTTGTTTCAGTGACCTCAAAAGACTCATCTAGTCTTCTGTATTAGGAGATAAACACACCAGTTTCCTAAAGCAAGGCATCAGATTCACTATGTGGTTGTAAGGGTCTTTTAGAGATCAACAGGTCTAATGTCTTTGCAGTTTGGGGAAACAGAGGCCTGGAAATTAAAATAATTTGTCTGAGATTCCATAGCCCCAAATGCCTGAAACCTATGGTTCTCAGCCTGGCCTGTGTCTTCTCTAATTTTTAATGATGAATAGTGATGACTGACTATATAGAGCTTAAAATTACTCCATAAAAAGC
The DNA here is from genome assembly GCF_016433145.1 of Gracilinanus agilis. Classification (NCBI taxonomy): domain Eukaryota; kingdom Metazoa; phylum Chordata; class Mammalia; order Didelphimorphia; family Didelphidae; genus Gracilinanus; species Gracilinanus agilis. Next base: position 53,996,312 of record NC_058131.1, read on the forward strand.
TTATTCTCTTCTTGAGTTATGACTACACATTGGTAGAGAGCTCCCTGCCATCTTTGCATGCCTTCACCAATAGGATTGTTTTCTCTCCACCTTGTTCCTTAGAAACCAAAGTGAACCCCTAAAGAGAATTCATAGTTTTAGGTTACTATTTGGAACTTTAGTTCCAGGGTTATGAATCCAGACTTCTGACAATGGGATATCAGAATACTCTAGGGCTGATTTAAGACCCCCACATCTGGAGCTGGACCATATCCTTATGGCTTAACAGGAGGGCATGGACTCAGAATACAGCCATCCAGAACATTTTCTCATGGTGGTCTTCTTTCAGTGGCCATTCCCTAAGAGGCTCCATTCTGAATTGATTGTCTCCTAGGAAGCCATCAGGCCCTTGAAACATTCCTCCAATTCCTTTTTCCTTCATTCTGACCACTGTTAAAATAATTTTTAATGGGCAACTTTGGAGGGAAGGAGGGATAGTGATTGCCTGATAAGTAATTTTTCTCTTTTTGAATGTTTCCTTGAAAAAAGCACTGTTTATCTTGGAGACTTGCTTTACCGTTACTGATTTTCAGAATTGAAAAAAAATATCAATGTAAACATAGCTATTATGCATTTTGTTAAGTCTCGTCACTTTTTCTAATATTTTACTTATTTAAAGATGCTGTAGGACTCTATTTTTAAAGAGTAGACCTGTTAGCTATAATATTCCTAAGTGCCACTTTAATATATTTTCATTCCTGTCTGCTTTAACTTTTCTTAAGGTTGGCATTAGCCGGTGGCCAATGAGAACTTAATATCTTCTACCTTGTAAATGATATGGTTTTTTTATTCAATTTTTAAAAAATTCTCTTTGTTAACCAAACTATTCTATGTGAATGGTTTTGAAGGGGATGGATTTGTTTCTGTTTTATTTTTAACATAAAGAATAGCTAAGGAGCCTATCTACATTTCTAATGCCATTGCTGTTGGTTTTCTCTTTTCTTGTTTGCCTTTGTGTACTTTCCTTTCTGGGTGTGGGGACATAGGTGGGTTCTAGTCCTTCCCCATTCCTGCTGGCCAAATCTGTTACTCCCACTATGCTGCCAAGTAGCTGAAGAATATAGTACCAGTACCCTCCCTCTCTTGAAAATGTCCTGTGGGGGCAGCTAAGCTAGGTAGCACAATGGATAGAGTGCCAGACCTGGTATCTGATGTTGGGAGGACCTGGGTTCAAACTGGCCTCAGATACTTCCTAGTTATGTGACTCTGAGCAAGTCATTAACTCCAATTTCCTAGCCTTTGTTGCTCTTCTTTCTTAGAATTGATACTAAGACAGAAGATGTTTTTTAAAATAGAAAATAACCCACAAATTCACCATGATTGTATGATTTGAGTCAAACAGGTGGATTCTTAATCAGAAAAGTGATGCTGGTATTAGCCCTTGACAAATAGGGGAACTCCAATTACAAGGGACAGCCTTCTGAGAAAAAGTAGGAAACATTTCCCTTTGACTTTTTAAAAGCATTTATTAAGTGCCTGCTAAGGGTCAGGCACTGGGGATAAAAAGAACAAAATGGATCCATCTCTATCCTCAAGGAGCTTACATTCTATCAACAAAACCACACAATTGGGGGGCAGCTAGGTAGCTCTGTGAATAGAGTACCCAGCCTGGAGTTGGGAGGACTTGGGTTCAAATATGACCTCCAGACATTTCCTAGCTCTGTGACCCTGGACAAGTCACTTAATCCCTATTTACCTAGCTCTTGTACTTAGAATTGTTACTAAGACAAAAAATGAAGGTTAAAAAAAACCCCAACCAACACAAAAGTCTAACACAGATCCACTCCAAAGAAGCAAATGTTTGTTGAGAACTCATACTGGAGGGGGTCTGAATGGAAGGAATGAAGAGTGGACCAGCATGGCAGCTAGGCTATCATTTGGTTCTCAACTGCTCGCCAACTCTAGATGGGTACATATGCTCACTTACTGTTACTGCTTCTAAAGTTTCCTCCCTTTCACCCATACTTCTCTTACCCTACTAGTTCCCAATCTCTTGGGATTCATGCATTGATTTCTGCTGGATGCTTTCATGTTTCTTCCCCAGCTTTAAGACTTTACAGCTTTAGAATTAATATGCAGCTGAGTGCAATGAAACAAGCTTTTTGGTGAAATAGGGGACCCTGGCTTGAATTTAGGGTTGCCACTTGCTAACTGTGGTGGGCTGTGGTTTCTTTAGTCATAAAGTGAAACGGTTGGAATATAGAGGAACCTTTAAGGTCTCCTCCATTTCTGTATCTTATGACCCTAGGAAGGGATCTTATTATTCGCCTAACAGTATTCACACTGCCCTCACTCCAGTATTATGTATCTTTTGCTCATCATCTTGGGTAGACCATAGCCTCCTTGGGTCTCAGTTTCCTCATTTGAAAAATGTGGAGGTTGTCCTGGATAATCTCTGAAAAAAATCCCTTCCAAATCCAGATAGATGATTCTAAGATTTTCCCACCCTTCTAAAACATATACCAACGTGGCCCTAATTTCAAATGGGGACAGATTTCTTATGTAGTTGCTTATGTTTTCTAGAACCCTTGATCACAGAGACCCCAGATTCCCTGCCATTACCCCCTATTTCCTGAAGTCAAACATGTATGATTGCCTACAAAGACCTCCTGCCACCAACACCCACGCATCACCCTCCCTTCCCCCCAGCTAAGGGTAGAGAGATTGGGCAAGAGGAAGGAGCTCTTTAAAGGAAGAGTTAATGATAGCCTGCTCTCTGTGCATGCTATAATTTAAGGAGCAATGTGGAAATCAGCCCTGCTTGCTGTCTGTCCTGTATTTGAAGCATGTCTCCAGACTGGCTATTTAATCCCTCTCTGTACAAACTTTGTATAAAGAATAGGGGCTTTGGAGATTACAGGCTTACAAATTAGCCTGCCATTTGTTTGGGATCTTTTCAACCCTGAGAAGAAGCTGAAATCTGATGGAAAAATTGAGACCTTCAGAGGATCATGTCCAAAACCTTTCCTTGGACTGGTGGCTCCCACTGTCTATTCTCCCATGTAGGAATGTGAGTAAGGGATAAGGGGAAAGTATGGATTGTCTTTAAGAGGAAAGGAGGAAAATTTGGATACAAGTCCTGAAGATTCTGGAAGGAGAGGAAGATCTTGGGATTTGACTGGTTTTAACTGTCACCCCTGATTCTGGCTTTCCACTGAACTGGAAGGAGGATTTTTGCTCTTGCATTCCCCTGGGAAAACCTAATCTTGTGGGAAGATTTAGGGATTCCTGGGTTGGAGAATTTGCCTTGGAGCAGATTGTCTTTTTCCTTGGAGTACAGAAATGTACCGTGTTTGAGAGCTACCAGTCAGAGATCCACTTGCCTAAGGTAATCCCAAGGGTTGGTCATCTGGGACTATGGGTTACTTAGGAAGACAAGCCCAGGCTCATTGTCCTTATCCTTCTTAAAGGCAATTTGGGAAGTTAGATTAGTAGATAGTCAGATAGCATTTGGGTTTTAGGTAAGAGCAGGAAGAGCAGCCTCTCGCAAGGTACGTAGAAGTTGGGTGGAGTTTAGATCTGTAGTTTTAGGACCTTTTCTACCCTTTCCCTTTACCCAAATGATAAAATTAAACTTGGCTTCAAAAGCCCAAGCGTTTTGTGCTTTGCTGGTCCTGGGAAGGTCCCTAGGTGGGTGTTTCTCATCTCCCATCCATCTAGACCTTTCCCAAACAATCTACCTCCCTTTGGAGGAAGGGTTTTATTTCACCCAGATTAACTTTAATTAAAGGCCCACACTAACACCTGGAATGAATGATGGAACCAGTTCAAAAGGAACCCAGTCAAGATGGGAAAACAAGGAAATCCCTTACTGCCCCACCAGTAAACCTTTTAGCTTCTAACATTTTGATATTTGGGGTGGGGAGAAATTCTGGAGATGTTTTTGGACCTATTATGACAGAATTAGCCTAGTCTGGTAAAAAGGCTGCTGGGTTTGTAGAGAAACTTTGAAACAGCCCTTTTGGTAAGTGATTTGGGGTAGACTTGTATCCAGAATAGAGCCCAATGGGCTTTGCCCCACCGTGTCTACATAGTGTGGACTTCTTTAACTTCCCTCCCTAAGTCTAGCATCCTGTGCCTCAATTTCAATCTTCTAGGGACCTGATAATGTAACCTCATTATATCCCTGCTACCTCCCCAGATACCACCACACCAGATAGACCATCCTTGGCGCCGCTATATCCCCATCTTCCCCAGTCAATCATCCTTATTCTTTACTACAACTCCCAAATGAATCTGTCCAGACTATAGTCTGAGCTACCCAGAAATCTAGTCACAATGCACCTTAGTTTTTTGCTCTGTAAAGTGAAGGGGAGTGGAGAGATTTCTAAGGCACTTGCCACTTATAAATGTCTACCCATCTGAATTGAAGTTATATATGCCTGGATTCATCCAAGCTGAAATTTCAAATTCTAGAATCGCTTTTTCTTTAGTGTTCCATTTGCTTTCTTCAAGGCTATTTGGACAGCTCTCACAGGGTCATTTACTAGGAATGGGGGGGGGGGGGGGAAATATGACACCTTGGAGGTCCTTTATTCTAATCCCTTCATTTTATATGATTTAGGTATGGGGAAGAGCTGATCAGAAGAATTCTCATCAATTCATTTCACCTTAAATGATGGTGAAATAGAAGAAAAGGGGCAAGTAACAGAGAAACAAGGGGTTAAGGTTTAAAACAGTATAAAAAAAGTTTTTACAATTTGTTACTCCTTTATGAGGTGTGAAGAATTTAATCTGATCAAAACTGATGTGATTAGAGGAATGGTAACTATTATTTTGGAAAGCTAGGTGGCTTAGTGGATAGAGTACCAGTACCAAGCCTGGAGTTCAAATCTGACCTTGGATTCTAGCTGTGTGATACTGGGCAAGTGGCTTAATCCTGTTTGCCTCAGTTTCCTCATATTTCAAATGACCTGGAGAAGGAAATGGCATACTCTTCCACTATCTTTGCCAAGAAAACCTGAAAATGGGATCACAAAGAATCAGTTACAGCTCAAACAACTAAACAACAGTTGGCCAAAGATCTTACATGTCCTTAATGGCCCTTTTAAAAAGGGGCTTTAATGACCCTTTATAAAACAGAGTATGCTCTGTAAGAAGGATCTGAAGCATGAGACAACTTTAAAGAGTGTGACCTCTGACAGAAGAGAGCCACTAGCCATAGAGTAAGAAACCAATTCATGAAAAGGAATACTGCCTCATTTCTGGACTGGGACAGAAAGGGATATTTCTCTCTCTTTGTTCCCTGAATTGACCATTGCTATTTTTTAACAGCCCACACAAAGCAGGGAGTGGAGTGAGTTAAGCAGCCAAGAAGGAAGATGGTAGATGGTTCTTAGGAGTATAGCCTTTGTAAATTGAGAAACCAGGCAGCTGTGGCTATTGGGAATTAGACTGCAGAGAGGAATAAGGAGCACATAGCTGAGAAACCCAGTGAACGGAGCAACTGTGCCAAGAGGGAGCATCATGAGGATATCACAAGAGAGTACAACATGTGTTTGTGGGAGAATATTTTGTAATTACTTTTATACTCTGAGCTAATTGTGTTTATTGGCTAATTATTAAAGGAAAGTACACCAGTAGGGGCTCATGAACTATAGTTTTAGAAGTACACACTCACAAATGACCTCAAATCTCAGGAATTTGTACCCCTAGAGACTTGATTGTGTATCTGGGGAGTAACCCAGATGGGAATTAAGGCCCAGAGAGATTATGTGATTCACCTAAGATCCCATAGGTATTTAGGACTGCTGTAATTCCAAATTTAGTCATCCAATTTTTACATACTTTTCATACTCTCTCCCTGTCTTTCTAGATTGAGAATGATGGGTTTTAAGTTCCTTGATATACCTGAGCTAAAATGTGACCAAATGCAAATGGAAATGATCAGTTTTGTGTTGGGGACATCAGGAGTGACATGATAAAGTCAGTTTGAGAAAAAATTAGGAAACCAGTCAAGAGTGACTGGACCCAGTCTGACCATAGGAATCCCTATCTCAGCCCTTCAGATGCCACTTAGAAAAAAAGGGAATTGTAATACTGGGACATTTTATTAGAGAATATCCCAACTATCTTACCATGAACCATCCATCCTAACTTAATAGTATTATTACCTCCTCCCCCATGTACGTCTTTAGGTGATATAATTTATCCTATTTACATCTTCAAATTTCTCTTAGTACCATCCTCACTTTTTGACCCCCCCCATTTTTTACATATCATCTTAAATAGCTTAATACCACAATCTCTGCCTATGAATATTTCTTCTATCTACTATGATAATGAAAATAATTTTTTTAATAAAGAAACCTATTTTATTATGTTTTGTTTTTATATTTTTAAACCCTTAACTTCTGTGCACTAGCTCCCCGGTGAAAGAGTGGCAAGGGTAGGCAATGGGGGCCAAGCGACCCACCCAAGGTCACACAGCTGGGAAGTGTCCGAGGCCAGACCCGAACCCAGGACCTCCCGTCTCCAGGCCCGGCTCCCAATCCACTGAGCTACCCAGCTGCCCCTGAAAATAATTTTTAAGAGTTACAAATATCATTTTTCCATATGAAAATATAATCAATTTGACCTTATTGAAACCCTTAATTTTTTCCCTCTTTCTTGTTTACCTCTATGGTTCTCTTGAATTTTGTATTTGGTTATCAAATTTTCCATTTACTTCTGGGCTTTAGGAATGTTTGGAAATCTTCCATTTTATTAAATGCTCATTCTTTCCCCTGAAAGTATATATTCAGTTTGATGGGTAGGTGATACTTGGTTATAGACCTAATTCTCTTGCCTTCTTGAATATCATATTTTGTGGGAAGCCAATAAGAGAATAGATAAAAATCTGAGACCCCTCTTTTGACACCTCTTATGATCCATACCTTTTCTTATTGGAAAAACATTATAGACTTATTGGAAAGCTTTGAGTCCATAGCCAGACCAGAAGCTATTGAGTTAACAATTTCTCTCCTTGACAATTTCTCTCCTTGATAATTAAGAAGCCTGAACCCTAAAAAATATATTACTTAGATAAGGACTGGAGCCAGACAATTTAGTCCAGACTATCTGACCAGGTGCAGATCTGTAAATCAAGGCAGAACGCAATTAGTAAACATCTTCATGAAATTTATTTCTGCTCCCAGAATTAAACCCCTACTAATTAGTGGTTGGAATTTGGCCCTTGTCCTTGCACCCATATCTCTACTTTTTAGACTTTAATGGATTGTGTATGATTTAGAACCCCTTCACAGCTGTGACTCTTTCTTTGTGTTCTTTGTTTGAAACCAGTATAAAATAAAGTCCAAATCCCATTTGCGTTAGAGCAACATGGGCTAACCACTAGTCTGGTTGTTCTCATTTTTCCTTTTCCTGTCTTAACTATCCTATGCCACCAATGCCACTCAGGACCCAAAACCAAATAGGGGGCTGGCTCCCTATAATATTTCAAGCCTTGTGGTCCTTTAGTGTAGAAGCTGCCAAATCCTGTGTAATCCTGTTTGGGGCTCCTTGATATCTGAATGGTCTCTTTCTGGCCTCTTGCAGTATTTTCTTCTTGGCCTGGAAGCTCTTGAATTTGGCTATAACATTCCTGGGAGTTGTCTTTTGGGGATTTAATGTAGGGGGTGATCTATGGATCCTTTCAATGTTTATTTTGCCCTTTTGTTCAAGAATATCAGGGAAATTTTCTTGGATAATTTCTTGTAATATGTCAAGGCTCGTTGTTGTTGTTGTTGTTGTATGCTTGCAGGTAGTCTATTGATGTGATGATTGTATTGTAGGCCCTATAAACTTGCTTGTCCTATGTTGCTCTTGTTCACATCATCCCATAAGTTCTCTACATCCAATGTTCAGAGTGTTTTCCTTCCTTACTTTTCATTTAATGATGGTATCAGGGAAACAAAAAGGTAGTTTATTTGCTACACTTTGTTTTCACCATGTGGTCCCTCCATCTTCTTTTTTAATCATTCATTCCTTTGGTGACAGCTTTTCTTAAGGTCCTTTTGAATAGTTCTTTACTTGTTATATGTTGGAGTCCCTTCTAACTGGAAGGTTGTGTTCCCGGGTGGACATCTGCTATGTTGGCTTCTAGTGATAGCACTGATAATGTAGCTCACAAGCCCCACTGATGTGCTTCCTGTGAACAGTTAGCCAATTGACTCAATTAGTTCTTAGAAAAGATATTTACTTAATTGACAGACTAATAACATTAATTACAAAGTATTGTTTCCTAAATCTGGGTCACATACTCCCCAAAATACACAGATTCTGTGAGAGAATGGAGTGGGCACAATTATGTAATAATTATGAGGCATAAACATAAGAAACACATTATTCCCATGACAATTCACAACCTTAACAACATGGGACCTGAATGACTTTTATTTCTTCAGGTTCCTCATGAGGTTGACTTTGAGTAATGGATGAATCATTCTACTGGGCTCATTCTAATGGGCTCATTCAATCAATCAAAGAGTATATGGTCATTTTAGGATGAGTCTAATCTGCTATTGTACTGAACCAAAGAAGTTATTTGGTTGTTTGGATGGCTCTCTCAACTAGTAGAGTTGGTTTTCCAGGATTTCCTCTTCATGGGAAAGAAGCAGTCTCCATTCCCTCTAGCCTCTCATTTATCTGGACACCGCAGTGCTCTTTCAGCTGGGATATTACAGTGTTCTTTCAGAAAGAGAAGAGACCTTCAGCTTGGGACTGGCAGAAGCCTCTGCTTTGACTCTCTTAGGGCTCTAGTCCTGAGGTTCATCATGTTCCTGGTTCAGAGCTTGTTTCTTTCAGTGAGGCAACTTACCCTAAATTTATATTCCTCAGTTTTCTCTTGGAATCTCATGAAAATAAATGTCTGGGGACAAAGGTATTGAGACAATCATGCTCTGTTCATATTTTGCTGACCTTTTCATAAGTTATTACACTATTCAAAGCCTCGGATCCCTTCCAAACACTTGAAGGTGTGGAATGCTTTCTTTACTCCTGAAAGGGGTTTGTTTGCCTTTATATTTCCTCGTCTCTATCTTTGCCCCTCACATCCTCTGACTTTACTGGAGTCTTTGCAGACTGGATTGTGCCATGATATGCAGTCATACAATAATCCTGGAAGAATTTGGGCACTAAAAAGATAAGCCTGTATAAGTACCCACAGACAGAAGATTGGCGATGCAAATTATGGTACATGTTACTTCACTATAAAAATTATGAATCTGAAGCATTCAAAGAAACATGGAAAGATATATGAACCAAAGCACAGATCATAGGAGTAAACAAAACCAGGAAAGGGATACCCACGATGATGACAATCTACATGGAAAGAATAATAAAATGAAACTGAACATTAATAATGATCAAGGTTGGCCCCAGAGGAGAGCTGAAAAAAATGCATCTCTCTTCCTTCATCACATAGGTGGGTGACTGCAGAAATGGAATATCGCATATATATTTAGTGGGTATTCTGATTTACTGAACAGATTTTTTAAAACTCTAAACATGTATACATATAATATATGTATACACATATGTATATGAATATATACTATGTATTTGTTGCATTAATATGTACATCAACATATATACCCAGACATCAGAATTCATAGATATATGTGCACATGTGTACAAAGGCACAGACATCTGTATATGTATGCCTATACATGTATTTATGTATAAACAAATACACATATATGTACATGTGTGTACACACATATTATATATGCCAATTCTAAAAATTGTCCATAAAACCGCATGTTATCTAGAAAATAAGTATCATTCACTTGGTTTTTTTTAAATTAATTATTATGGCAGAATTTTTTGACTGGTGATGAATCTCCCCTGAAAGACTCTACAATGTTTTGGAGTTAGATAGCCAATCAATAAACATTTATTAAATGCCTATGTTAACTTAGAAAAAACGCGGGACTATTAAATAGTCATAAAACCACTCTTTAATCAAGGGAAAGGGGGATGAGGGCTACTTGGCCTCTTATGCAGAGCTGTGCCTTGTGCAGAGTCTAAATGAACACTGCTTCGCTCTGCTCCCTGATCCCCCTGGGAGTACCACCGTGCTAGATGACCACTCCTAGGGACAAAGGAAATTGGGGAACTTATATACCTTTTGGGAAGATCCAGGGGGCTGGGAGAGATGATTGACATTATACAATCAAGCTAGGGAAAGGGATCATAGCTAGAGGCTAGGGTGTAGGGGAAAGGGGCTGCTTACACAATGGATACTAAAGGATGGTCCCTGCCCAGGTGTGTCCTCCTGGGTAAGGGTCTCAGATACAATGGGGAAGACTACCTAGGACAAAAGGGTATTTAGCATTTACCCTGGGGTCCATTATTCAGTCTGCAACTGCTAGCCAGAGATTCCCTTCAGGGTGGATTCTCATGGGAACCGGGAACAAGCACAAGCTTTGGGGTCTCCAACCTACAAACTATTTCTAAACTTGGGGTTCATCATACCTCACTAAGCTACAAGTTTGGGAACTCTAGATTCCATGCCGACACCTACTATCTATGTACCAGCCACTATGCTAAGTGTTGGGATACAAAAAAGGTAAAAGATGGTCCTTGCCCTCTAGGAGCTCCCAGCCTAAAGGGGAACAAAACATGAAAATTATGTACAAACAAAACATAGGGATGATAAATGGTGGTTAATCAACAGAGCAAAGGCACTAGAATTAAGGGGAATCATGAAAAGCTTCTGTTAGAAGGTGGGATGTTAGCTGGGATTTGAAGGAAACCAGAGAAGCCAGAAGGTAGAGATGAGGAAGAGCGATCCAATCTTAAAGGTAAACTAAGACTTTTGAGACACCTCTATTTTATATCCATAAAATTTTACATTGGTGTTTACTCAGTCGTCTTTATTTTTAGTATCAATGAAGGGCCTAGATTTTGCCCATGTCTTTCATAGCTTCCCTTTCTTCAGATACATTATGATTTAATCCTTAAATGACTTCCCAGTTGGGTACTGCCCAGCACAGCTCTCTACTCATGTAGTCTAATTCATTTGACCTTCCCATCTTTATCTTTTATCTTTCTTTTTACCTTTATGAACACATCTTGGACTGTGAGCTGAGTCTTTGACTGGAAAAAGAGCATTACAAAAACCTTTACAGAACTTTCTAATCCATGCAGTTGACTGCTATTTCCTGTCAATTGAAAGTGAGTAACCAGATTTGGTGGCTTTGGCCAAATTCCATTATGCAAAGGGAAGAGACCTGGAGTCTAAGGCCCTGGGTTGGAGTCCCAGTTCTGTGACTTTGAATCATTTATCTGACTCTCATGAGACTCAATTCCCTAAAATATAAAAAGTCATAACAGCAATGTTCATACTATCTACCAAATAAAGTTGTTATGAGGCTGACATGAGGTAATACTGATCAATTTCCTTTTAAAACTCAAAGCTATAGAAATATGAGCTATTCTAATATCTTCATTGCTCTCTTTTGGAAAAGGAAGTGAGAAGACTTAATAGCAGAAGGACTAATTACAGACTCAGACAATGTTGTTTGTCCTTTGTTTTCAGAGGACCAAAGACTCAAAGACTTGCAGGGCGATGTCTTGACTTGCATGTGAATTGGATTTAAATGAGACAGAATTGCACAAAGTCATCAGCCTCACTCTCCAGTCATTGAGGTCCAATGACAGGACAAAAATCTGGATGAATAGTGATGGGCTGGGATGCAGTGGATGACCATGGCATCTTCCATGTCAAGTTCTAAGTGTTCCACAGTACCTGCTTCAGCTACCTTCAAGATCATTGGAACAAATTGTTCTCATCTGCCAACCCTGCCTAGGAAAAACTCATTGAATGGTTTGTGGACCATTGGTTATCCTCAGCCTGATTTAGCCTGTCTGCTAAGACAGTTTTATTGGGGTATGACCACTACACATGCTATAGCTTCTTGGAGTCACAAATGAGAGTTGGGGGAAAGGCAGATATGAGTGGTAGATGAGCAGCTCCTGAACAGAATTCCACAAGCACTCACATCAAAGTTGCTAGTCCTCCTAAGCATCATACATCCCAGACTCAGAGAAAGAAATTAACTGTATAACTTAGATCAAGTCTTTTAATTCTTCTCTGTCTTATTTCTCTCCTTTACAAAGAGAGAAGTTTGGATTAGACCATCAGTTCTCACCTTTTGGACTCGGGACCTTTTTTAGCCTCCAAAATTACTGAGGACCCCCAAAGAACTTTTGTTTATCTGGTTTATATCCAAGAGTGTGCTGCAATCAGTTGAACTGGGAGAGATTTTATTATTAAATTTTAATTGTTAGCATTTATACTTTGGAAATCAGTGATACAAATCTGGAAGTGATTTATTGGTTTGGTTGATTGTCTAGATTTTAAAAGGGAATAGAGAAAATATTCATAATGTAGATTAGCCTTAAAAATGTGTCCTGTATACATTTTCCCTCAGAGAGCTAGTCCCTAAACATTCAGCAGCAAATCCTGGTGTATATTGGTATTTACTGTATTAGAAACTAAAATGGATAAAGTTTTAAAATATTTATTGATTGCAAAATAATCATTACAATATAAATGCCATCCATGAAAAATAACTATTTTTCCAAAAACAAGAAAAATTTAGTAAGAATAATGGCATCATTTCACATATTTTTGCAAATCTTTTTAATATCTGGTTTAAGGAAAGAAGGAATGAAGGAAGGAGAAAGGGAAAGGAGGAAGGAAGGAAGGAGGAAGGGAAGGGAGGAAGGAAGGGAGGAGGAAGGGAAGGATGGAGAGAGGGAGGGAGGGAAGGAAGGAAGGATGGAGGGAGAGAAAGAAGGAAGGAAGAAAGAAAGGAGGGAATGAAGAAAGGAGGGGAGGAAGGAAGGAAGGAAGGAAGGAAAGAAGGAAGGAAAGAAGGATTAAATATCTACTATGTGTCAGGTACTGTGCTAAGTACTTTACAAGTATCTTATTTGATCCTTACAGTAACCTTGATATATATATATATATATATATATATGTATATATATATATGTACATATACATATAATATTCCAATATTCCCATTTTATAGTCAGGGAAACCAAGGTAGACAGGTTAAGGGACTCACTTTAATAAATAAATAAATCCTTTTGTATTATTATTCTGAAAGTACTTTTGACTTCATGGACCTCCTCACAGGCCCTTTGGGGACTCCTTGGTATCTGAGGACCATACTTAGAGAATCTCTGACTAAAAGACTTCTAAGCCCTTCCAGCTCTGGAATGCCATTCATCCTTGGATATGAGGAAGGGAACTTATAAGGTCATCTGAACCCAGCTCCAGAGAGAAAGATCTTCCAGATGCTGTCCTGTTCCCAGCAAAAATCATTTAGATTCAAGTCTTGATACTGCCACTTCTTTCCTGGGAGACCTTGTGCTGATCTCTTAAGTGTAGTTATTTGTAAAATGTAGGTAAACACACCTGCTATGGACCTCCTTCATGGGGCTATTACAAGGCTCATATGAAATAATTAGCATGCACACAGATATCATTATTATCGTGAGACTTGTGATTACATTTTAGGCAAATCTGGCCACAGACCAAAAGAATAACCCTCATGACATTTAAAAGGCGGGGGCCCTTTCAAAAGGCAGACATCGCTTGGGATTTTGAAGAGTCATCATTCAAGGAATTAGTGAATCTTGGAAGTAATCAAGGCAAGGCACTGAATCAATCCCTCTAATCCTGGTTTCCATAATTTCCTGAGGGAAAGTGTTTTATTAAAATGTATTTCTTCCTATTTGTTCTGGACGTGTCTTTAATTTAAAAGATTCTGTCTGTAGGCATTCTACCCAGTTACTGAACAACACCTTCATTCTAAGGAAGGAGGAAGATTTGTAAGCATATTATTGATAGTCCCATTTTTAAAATTTCACTTCTATTGTGAACTTAATGATCATCAACAAATGTGAACATTGTATTATATAAAGAACAAAAAAAGAAAAATTTATATGAAATATCTTCTGATACATAGTTTCTTTTTAAAAGTATATTTTAAATATAATATGGTGGGAACAGAATTGCACCATTTGTGTACCTTTCTGAGCTTACTTTTGCTTTCTTCCTTATGTTTTTTTTAAACCCTTACCTTTGTCATAATCAGACTCTGGGAGCTGAGAATCTCACCTTGATTGACAGGCGAAGACAGTTGGAGACATTGGAATGTTCCCAGGGGCCATGAGGATAGGAGGAAAGGCAATTGGCCAGAAAAGGATAAATACCCTGGCAGCCCCCTGACAGGGACCCCTTGGACCTCTTGTCTTTTGGGACCTTGGCTTTGCTTTGGCTTGCCTAAACTCTTGCCTTGGACACTTGATCTTGAACATTGATTGACCTGTGGGTCAGACTGTGGGTCCTCTGATTCTCTCTGAATCCCTAGATATTTAGGCACCTAAACCATCTCTAGATATTTAGGTATCCGGGGGCCCGGGGAGGGGGGGGTATCCGGGAAGTGGGTAGGAGAAGAAAAGGGTGGTAAGGGTGGTATTTCCTGAAGGCTGTAGGACTGGCAAAACAACTAGCAGTAAGAAGCTGAGAGAAACCATCATTAATATTTGTGTCATCCAAACAGATTGCTTACTCTGCTTTGGCTGTGGCCAGGCTGAGCCAGAGGAGGTGAAGAACAAGCCCAGCATTACTGAACAGCCTACAGTCCTGAGGGATTATTGTCATAGATTTAGTGATAAGGTCTCCTATTCCCCAACCCGTTCCTGATCATTCCTTTCCCTTGTATACAACATAGATAAAATTATTAAGTACCTTCCTGAGTAGTTATTCCATCGCCACTCTGGAGAGAGAGCAATGCAGTCAGATGAATGTTATCCAAGGCTGATAGAGCCCAATACCAATAATCAATCAACCCCAGGTAGGACCTGAAAGGGTTACCCATCCATTGACCTTTAGGGATCCTGCCTGGGCACTGTTATAAAGAAGGGCAGTTATTATACCATCCAGCTGGGTGGCAGGACTTGGGTGTCCCTGCACCAGCCATAAGGGAACCTAACCAAAGCTTCCTCAGATTATATACAGATTAATAATTCCATAACTACTAGCCTAGTAGTAGTATCTAGATTACCTTCTTTATTTTTATAACAGTTTTTGGTGAGCCAGGTATAAATAAATATCTAGGGATTCAGGGAGAATCAGAGGACCCACAGTCTGACCCACAGATCAATCAATGTTCAAGATCAAGTGTCCAAGGCAAGAGTTTAGGCAAAGCTCAGCCAAAGCAAAGCCAAGGTCCCAAAAGACAAGAGGTCCAAGGGGTCCCTGTCAGGGGGCTGCCAGGGTATTTATCCTTTTCTGGCCAACTGCCTTTCCTTTTGTCCTCAAGGCCCCTGGGAACATTCCAATGTCTCCAACTGTCTTTGCCTGTCAATCAAGGTGAGACTCTCAGCTCCCAGCGTCTGATTATGACACCTTCCATCTTAGAATCAATGCTATGTATTGGTTCCAAGGCAGAAGAGCAGTAAGGGGTAGGCAATGGGAGTTAAGTGATTTGCTCAGGGTCACACAGCTAGGAAGTATCTGAGTTCAAATTCGAACCCAGGACCTCCTATCTCCAGGCCTGGCTCTCTATCCACTGAGCCACCTAGCTGCCCCCCTTCCATGCATTTTTAATGTTTTATTGATTTCTATCTTTCCTCATTAGACTTTTCCTTTATTTCTTCCCTTTCTCTTCCTTCTTCCCTTCCTCCCTCTCTATCTTCCTTCCTTCTTTTCTTTCTTTCTTTCTTTCTTTCTTTCTTTCTTTCTTTCTTTCTTTCTTTCTTTCTCTTTCCTTTCCACTAATGCACTCCCTGCCTCACACCTCCCTTGCAAGCCCTTCCTTATAGCACATAAGTATAGCCAAGTATCTATCAATTTTTTCCAGTTCACTTTACTTTCACTACTAACTACAGGGAGAGTTCTTCAACCATGCATTTTCTCTCCAATGGACTAAAGTCAGACAGCTGGTCTGAATCCAGGCATATGGCAGATGGGGAGTCCTTTCTGGTTGTTGGTTTTAAAACAAAGAACTCTAGCTTCAATTCCCTGGGGGCTGAGATGACAGTTGCCCTTTGTATTTGGTGACAAGATTATTTTACTTTAGTTAACAATGAGTCACAGAAATAATTTGAATATAGGGCCTCAAGAGTTTCAAGTGGCCAGTTTGGGAACCTAAAGCTTATTCTAGTGTTTAGAGCAGGGGTCGGCAACCTTTTTGGCCGTGAGAGCCATAAATGCCACATTTTTTTAAATGTAATTTCGTGAAAGCCATCCAGTGCTCACAGTGCCGCTCCTGTAACAGTGCCTGAAAAAAATTGACTTTATGGCTCCTGCAGAAAGAGCCATACGTTGCTGACCCCTGGTTTAGAGTTTCAAATTGTCAGTGAAGAACCATTTATTAGTGCCTAAATGCTGGGGATTAAAAATAGAACCCATCCTCAAGGAGCTCACAGTCTAATGAGAGAGACAAGACACAAACAATTGTTTATAATCTAGACAGATAAAGGATAAATCTGGAGTAGCCTTCGAGAGAAGGCACTAAGATTAAGGAAGACCAGGAAAGACAACTGTGTTTGCTTCCTCCCATCTTGGGAAAACCAAGTACTTAGGTAAATAATTAAATTATGATGCCATTACTTACCATGGAGATGGATAGTCCAGCTCTTTGGGTATAAGCACCTTTATTTAACAGATGGGAAAACTGAGGCTTCCAGAGTGACCTGACTTGTTCAAATAACTATTAAATGTGAGAACCAGGATTTGAACCCAGATCTCCAGACACAAGGCTCATATATATAGATAAAAGCTACAGTAGGACTTCATATAGGTTGAAAATTGTACATAATAGTGAACCCTATGATTTAATAAGTACTTCTAATACAAACATACCAAGGCACCTTATAACTTTTCTTAGGCTTCTCAGAGCTCCCAGCATCATTACTGTTGTACTTTGGGGCCATTATTAATAACCAGATAAGGTTAATGAAATAAAAGAGAAGCACTGCTCTGAGGGGGACACAAATTATTACAAGCAAGGATTGAGCACTGATGCAGGAGGTGATGTTTGGCACAAAGTAATGTAAAGACTCACACTAATGCTTCTCAGAGTGAAAATAAGCATGATTGAATGAATTGCTGTGAGATTTTATACCACTTGGGAAAATTGTGCCCATTTAGAGCATAATTTAAATTTTTTACTTTACGTGGTTTTCTGCCTTTATTTGCTTACGTTTTAGATTACCAATTGCATGAGCCTGAATTCACGTGTGTTGTTTGCATAAAATGAGGTCCTGCTGGGCTCACCAAGGAAAAAGTCATAGGAATGGTTCCTCTGGGATCATTTATCATATGAATGCACATGAGACTCCTAAGCCTGTATATACAGCCCTGATCACTGTAACTAACAATCAGTCCCGCTTTGCCAATTTTCTATTAGACATCTCCACTCAAATTTAGCCTGTCTGAAATGGAAATAACTTCATCTCTCTGAGTCTCAGTTTTCTCCTCTGTAAAATGGAGCTGTTTGTACCACCCCTAGCTCACAGGGTCATAGCAAGGAAAGTGTTATTTTCTCCCTCAAAATCACCCTTCCTCCATAGTTTGCTATTTCAGTTGAGGATACCTCTATCTTCAAACACACAGGTTTACAACCTTCGACTCCTCCATGACTTTTCCCATTCCCTATCCAAAAAGGGGCCAAGCTTTGGTAATTTCTCCTTTCCTATATCTCTCCCATCCTTGCTATTGTGTGGAGCAAAGATTAGACTTGTGTTTGTGTGTATTATACTCTTTAAAAAATGTTTTATTGATGTGTTTTAGTTTTTATATTATGTCATTAGAGATTGTTCCCACTTCATTAGAGGTCTTTTATAACAAAGTAAAACAAATAAAACTCAGAATATAATACTCTCCTTTTGAAAGTGCCTTCTCATATCCATAGCATCCCCACTTATCAATTTCTTTTAACCTTTACCTTCCATCTTAGAATCAATACCATGTACTGGTTCCAAGGCAGAAGGATGGTAAGAGCTAGGCAATGGGAGTTAGGTGACTTACTCAGGGTCACACAGCTAAGAAGTGTTTGAGACCAAATTTGAACCTACTACCTCCCATCTTTAGATCTTGTTCTCAATCCACTGAGCCATCTAGTTGCCTTCCACTTATCTATTTTTTTTTTTAAAAAAAAATGAACAGAAATCTTCTTTCTCTGTCCATTTCCCCACTCAATTGGGAAAAGAAAAGGAAACAAATTCCTTACAACAAATATGCATAAATAAAGCAAATTCTCTCAAAGGTATGCAAAAATATATTTAGGTTTCATTCTGCGTCCTTAAGAATGCAAGATCACTTCTCTGTCATAGATGGCATATTTCATCATGGGTCCTATGAAATCATATATCATTATTTATATTGATCATAGCTGTTACAATTTTCAAAGTTGCTCATTTTATAATACTGTTTTTTATTGAAAAATTGTCTCCTGTTTCTGTTCATTTCATTCCATTCTTTCCAGTTCACAAAATTCTTCAAAATTGTTCATTTTTATAATACTAATATTATAGTATAAATTGTTCTCCTGGTTCTACTCACTTTTCTCTGCCTCAATTTATATCTATCTTTTTGAAATCATCTCTCCTTCATTTCTTAAAGCACAATAGCATTCCATCACATTCATATGCCACAGTCAGGCATCCCCAATTGATGGGTATCCCCTTAGTTTCCAGTTATTTTGCGGCTACCAGAAGAGTTGCTATAAACATTTTTGTACATAAAGGATATGTTCATCTTTTATCTTATGTCTTTTTTTTAAACCCTCACCTTCTGTCAGGGTATCAATACTGTGTATTGGTTCCAAGGCAGAAGAATGGTAAGGGCTAGGCAATGGAGGTTAAGTGACTCAACCAGGGTCACACAGCTGGGAAGTGTCTGAGGCCGGATTTGAACCTAGGACCTCCCATCTCTAGGCCTGGCTCTCAATCACTGAGCTACCCAGCTGCCCCCTACTGTATGTCTTTTGTGTAAAGATTGAGCAATGGTATGAGTTAAAGGGCATACGCTGTCTAGTAAAATTTTGTGTATAATTTTCCAAATTGCTTTCCGGGATGGCTGTACCTATCCACAGGTCCATCAACATACCTGTTTTTTCCACAGTTCTCCAATATTTATTATTTTCCATTTTTCTTATCTTTTCCACATTGATAGATATAAGAAGAATTTTCAAAGTGCTTTAATCTGTACTTCTCTAATTAATGGTCATTTGGAGCATTTGTTCATATGGCTATAAATAACCCTTGAAAACTACCTATTTGCATACTTTGCCGATCTATCAATTGGAGAATGACTCTTTTTCTAATAAACTTGAATCAGTTCCTTTTATATCATGGAAAGGAAACCAACATTTTCCTCCCTCAGTTAGTTGTTTCCTTTTTAATCTTACCATTATTAAATTTTTATTTTGTGCAAAATCTTTAAAATTTTCATTTGTGATCAGAATTATTCATTTTATCTTCTGTGATCTTCTGTTTTCCTTTGTTCCTATTTGGGCTCAGAGGACAGAACACACAAAAAAAAGTCAGTTTGTAGTCAGAGAAAATCTTGTTATTCATTAGATCTCTCCAAAAGTGGAGAGGTAGATTGGTTCCCTCTCCTGGGAGGTAGAGACTGAACAATCGCTCATTAGGGATGTAGTATAGGCGGCTGAAGAAAGCACTGTGGAGGTTTTAGAGCTTGGTCAGACATGGAAGAAGCCAAGGTCATCTACTACATCCTAGACCATTGCCAACATTCTGGCTTTTGTCCTGCCACTAGACATCAATGACTCTGGAAGAGAGAATGAGAGAGGATGATGACTTTGTTCAACTCTATCTCAACTTAAATCCATTTTATGTGCAAGTCATGACATTACCCCATGATGCCATTGGTCCTCTTTAAGTGCAAAGGACAAATAACATGTGGTATAGCTAGGGTCTGGTGACAGGGAAGATTCCTTTTTGGTCATGGCTAGGATTAGATGGCTTCTGAGACTCCTTCCAACTCTTAAATGTGATTGTCTTATGACTCTAAGCCCTCTGTCCATTTGCCTAATCCTATTGCTGCCTGAGCTCCAAGACCTGCTAAGAACATCCCCACTGACCTCTGCCAGGATATGACAGGCTATCTCCCTTCTGCATGATTTATTCCACATGCCTACACTGAATTCCTTCTACTGGAGCTCAAATCCGTGCCCTTTAGCTCTGGCTTCTGCTGCCCTGGGCAAAGCCTGGGACCTAGAAGCCATTGTTCTCCAGGCCCCCTTTGGGTTCCCAACAGCTCCCCTCTCTGCCCCTAAGCACCTCTACCCAGCCAGAAAAATCCTTATAAATCTGACTTGTATGTGCAGCCTTGACAAGCTAGCTGCATAATTCCCCCTTAGCTTCCTGTGCTCCAGTCCTAACAAGACACCCTTTATTCTACCCCAGCCAAAGGGTGACTCAGTTTTGCAAGTAGAAACACAGATGCCTAATAAAAAAGAGCAACTCAAAGCTCGGGGTGACTGTAATTCTAACAAAACTTGCTTTTGCAGAGCTGAAGTGCTACAGGAAGGCATCATCTCGCTATTGTCTGAGCAAAATGAGTTGAGACAGGCAAAGAATTCACCTCTCTCCATCCGAACAAACTCTCTCCGGAATCTCAGCCCAGGGACAGTTCAGATCTTTCGGCCATTTCTCTGGTGCAAGAGAATTTGGGTGTAATATATAGATGGAGCGGTCCTCCGACTCATGAAGGGCTGCCCCTCCTCTGAGACGTACTGGCCGGGGGAGCTTAGGTCAGTGGTGTCAAATGCAAATAAAATGGGGAACACACACTTAAAACATGTGTGACACTCACATACATACACACATGCATGTATAGATAATGTATATATGTACTTTATGCATGTATGGGCATAGATACTATATATAGCAGTGCACCTATGTGCTATACCATATACATGCATGTATACTGATACATGCGTGCCTGTACATACATGGCATGTAGATATGTTGTATACATGCATGTTATATATGGTATACATGCATGCATTTATTGTATAGAGTATATGTATATATTGCATCTATAGTATATGTGCATGTTTATAGCATATATTATATGTATGTGAATATTGTCTCTATAGTATATGTGTATATTTACTGTATATTATGTGTATATGTTGTATCTATAGTATACATGTATATCTACTGTGTAGAGTATATGTATATAGTGTATCTATAGTATATGTGCATGTTTACTGTATATAATTTATTGTATATAATATATGTATATATTGTATCTATAGTACATGTGCATGTTTCCAGCATGTATTATGTGTATATGATATGTTTATCTATATGGTATACATGCATATTTACTGTATAGAGCATATGTATATTGTATCTAGAGTATATATGTGTGTTTATGGCATGTATTGTATGTATATGAATATTATCTATATAGTATACATGTATATTTACTGTGTTTTATGTGTATATATTGTGTCTATAGTATACATGCATGTTTACTGCATAGAGCATGTGTGCATATAGTATACATGCACGTTTACTGTGTATATGTATACATTGTATCTATAGTATATGTACATGTTTACAGCATGTATTATGCCTATATGAATATTGTCTACATAGTATAATGTATATTTGCTGTATATATTCTGCATGTTAATATCACAACATAGCAAATATGTGTATTTACTGTATATTACATACATGTGAATATTATCAATATATAGTACACAATATTTACTGTATATATTATGTGTATATAAATATTGTAAATATTGTATAGGTATATTTACTGTATATATATAAACTGTATTATAATATACATATATTTACTATATATTATAGGTATATATTGTGTCTATAGTATACATGTATAGTTACTGTATGTATTGTATGTATGTGAATAGTGTATATACTATACATGTACTTTCAGTGTATATTATGTACATGTTATATATAATATAAATGTATATTTACTTTATATATTATATATGTGAATATTGTGTATATATTAAACATGGGTATTTCCTGTATATATTGTGTATATATAATATACACGTATATTTACTGTATATGTTCCCTTTATAGGATACATATATTTCTTTCATATATTACATATGGTATATGTGTATATTTACCATATGTATTCTGGGTATATGAATATTGTGTACATCATATGTGTGTATTTAATGTATATGTGCATGTACAGTATATATATATATATATATATATATATATATATATATATATATAGCACATTTGTATGTGTTTCCAGTGT
The DNA here is from genome assembly GCF_016433145.1 of Gracilinanus agilis. Taxonomy (NCBI): domain Eukaryota; kingdom Metazoa; phylum Chordata; class Mammalia; order Didelphimorphia; family Didelphidae; genus Gracilinanus; species Gracilinanus agilis. Next base: position 54,018,645 of record NC_058131.1, read on the forward strand.
GTACTGTATATGTATGCATGTATACATTATATACTGTATTGTGTAGACTATATATGTCTGTCAGTATATAGACACCCAGTATGGATAGTATGTGTGTGTGCATGTTTGTATATGTACTGTATACACACACTGCATGTATATGGTAGATATTCATACATGCACACACATACACCCAGCAGAGTCCATGTGCACATATCTGTGTGCGCGTATCAGTATCTGCACACACTTTTTGGGTGGGTCTCAGGCAGCCTGGCAGTGTGGACAAATGGCTTCTCCTCCTGCTCTTGAGCTCTTTGTTCATTCCTGGGTTTGATGCCTGAAGGCGACTTTGGTAAGCTGCCATCCATCAAAGGCTGGAAGGTGCCATTCCAGCTGAATCTGAGGTCAGAAGATCTAGAACAAACCCCAGGGCTGCCAGCTGCCACCTTGGACGCCTTTGGACAAGCCACTAAGCTTTTTTGTATCTCCATTTTCTTCTCTCTAAAATGAAGGGGTTGGACAAGTTGACCTCAGAAGTACCTTCGTGCTCTTAGTCTATGACCCACCAAATGGGGAGACTGGAAACCACACCTTGTGAAAAATGATTGAAAAAGCTGCAGGTGTGTAGTTGAGAAGAGAAGACTCTGGGGGGGACGGGATGACTGTCTTAAAACATCTGAAGGATCCTCACTCAGAAAGAGTAAATTCATTTTACATAATTACAGAGGAGAGAATTAAAAGTCAAGGAGAGGGGGGAACTGGATGGTTCAGTGGATAGAGCACCAGGTCTGGAATTGGGAGAACCTTGGTTCAAATCTGACCTCCAACACATTCTAGCTGTGTGATCCTGAGTAAGTCACTTAGCCCCTTTTGCCGAGCCCTTGTCCTTCTGTTCTAGTTGTTGCTAAGACAGAAGGTAAGTGGGTTGTTTTTTGTTTTTGTTAAGAAGTTTGATGGAGGCAAGTTTTGGAAAAATATTAGAAAGAATTTCCTAACAACTAGAGTGGCCTAAGTGGAAAAAACTGCCTTGAGAGGTAGTGAGTTCTCTGTGACTAAAAGTATTTAGGTAGAGGCTATATAATTTGGGAAAAGTATGGTATTGTGAAGGGATTTGTGAACTTCAAAACAATTGGATAACTGTATTTCATTATGATTGGCTTCCTTTGTAATCCTAAGTATTTTATTTTATATATTCAAAAATGTTATTCTATGAAGGGGTCCATAGGGTTCACCAGACTGCCCAAGTAATCCAGGATATAAATAAGATCAGGAATTCTTGCTACAGCGGGCAGAGAGCCCAACCAAAGTTAGAATCTTAGCCCTGATATTTATGAGTGTAGGACTGAACTAAATGGCCCCCGAGGCTCCTTCCAGTTCTAAAATTCTATGATTCAGAGCCATGGCTGCCTTTCTGAGAATCAATTTCCTCACTGACAAAAAGCTGGTAATAATAATTACACTACCTACCTCTAACAATTATTGTGAGATGAGTGTTTTATAGACCTTAAAACATAAGAGAATTGGAAAAATGTGTGTTATTATGCAATGCTGAAGGATGTTGGAGAGAGAATCCTTCCATTGGGTACAATTTAGAATGAGATGGCTCCAGTGATCCAGTGGCCCCTCCCAAATACTGGATTGGCCAACAACCAGGCTTCCTTTCTAGTCATTTGTAAGGATTTGTTTAGCCTCTATCATGTATTAAAACATAGATTAGGTCCTGGACAAAAAAAAGGGGAAACATGTACACAGATGAGTTGAAAAAAGAAACAAAAATGATGTTTTTGTCTGGTCCTGTGATTTTACTGGTATAAGAACTTTTGAGGAGGCTCCCTAAACTAATGTTGATCAGCAGCTTCCCAAGACATAAGGTAAGGGTTCAAAAAAATATATACGAAGAATAGCTAATACCTAACATTTATAAAACTTATTATGTGCTAGACACTGCGCTAAGTACTTTACAATTATTATGTCGTTTGATCCTCACAACAACCCTGCGAGGTAGGGGTTATTATTATCCCCATTTTGCAGATGAAGAAACTGAAGCAATCAGGTTAAGTGTTTTGCCCAGGATCACACAGCTAGGAAGTGTCTGAGGCTGAGATAAATACAGTAAGCAATTTGGTCCTCCATTCTGTCTCTTCACCAGTACCATATTGTTTTGATGACTACTGCTTTATAGTACAGTTTAAGATCAGGTACTGCTAGGCCTCCTTCCTTCATATTTTTTTTTCATTATTTCCTTTGATATTCTTGGTCTTTTGTTCTTCCAAATGAACTTTGTTATAGTTTTTTCTAATTCAGTAAAAAAGTTTTTTGGTAGTTTGATAGGTATAGCACTAAATAAGTAAATTAATTTGGGTAGGATGGTAATTTTATAGTAAGCAATTTGGGGGGATGAAAGAGATCTGACAAATGGGGGAACCAAGTATGGTGTCTTAGAGGAGGTGGCCCTTGAGTCTTGAAGTAAACTAGAGTTTCCACAAGTTAAAAGTGAAGAAGAAAAGCATCACGAGTACATAAAGATCATAGGTTTAGGCCAGTGATGGGCAAACTTTTTAAAGAGAGAGCCAAAGGAAAGGAAATGCTCATCTGTCATTCTGTTTCTAAGGCAATTCTTTCGAAGTTTCATTGTATTGTATCCTACTCAGATTAGGAATAACATCTTGTGGTCAGATAGAACATTTCAGCTCCTCCCCCTCCCCCCCCCCCCCCCCCCGCATCTGGCCCCTTGGCCATAGTTTGCCCATCACTGGCTAGGCAATGGGGCTTGTGTAATTAGAAAATCTTGAAAAACTGTGAGATTAAAAATTAATATCCAAATACTCCAAGTATTATATTTTATAAAAATTATTCATAATAACTTGAAGCAAAGGAATAAAAGGACAAAAGTAAAAACCTCAGCAAAGCCAGCTTTCCAAGCCTTGCACAGGGGAAAAGAGAGGGGAGGGAGCAGAGTTATAGCAAACTTATAAACATTACCTTAAGGACACTACATGGATGGAAGGAAAAGGATTCTGGGAGATGAAGTCCAAGGGTTCAAGATTTTCTAATTACACAGGCTAAGGTGAGGAGTGGAATGCTGGGTACAAGAACCCCTTGTAGAATGGGTGGATAAAAGCAATTTGTCCCAGTGACTATGAAGGCAGTCGAAGCAGAGGCTGTAAAGCACATAGAGCTTGGTCAGATATTGAAGAGACCATAGTCACTTTACTCCCCTGAGGAATGTTTTGTTGACATGTTGACATGATATTTGTCTTGCCACTGGACTTAAATGATTCTGGAAAAGACAGCGAATTAGGCTGACAGCTTTGAGCAACTCTGCCTCACGTAAATCCAGTTCACACACAAATCAAGACATTGTTTTATGATATCATTGGTCTTCTTTAGAAAGGAAAAATAAGCAACAACAGGAACCCTCAAATGGGCCAGTTGGTGTCTCTGATCTCAGAATAACTGCAAGTCTTTCCAAGTTCTTTGCAGACCAGAAACAAAAATGGTAAAAGAGTAGTCTTTCATGCATTTAGACTGGCCCAAGACCAAGATTTCTTTGTTTAGAATTCTTTCTATGTAGCCTATATTTGGCGAGCTCAGAGATTATTTTCCTGTTTTTAGAGATGTATGAGGCTTATATATATTCCCTAAGAGAATTTCAGATGCTTTATGCTCTTCCCAAAGAATTACCTGAAAAGATAGATAGTTATTTAGGTAGATAAGAGAAATAAGTAGGTAGGTAGGTAGGTAGATGCCAGGATCTTGGTCAATTTGGACCAAAGACCACATTCTTCATCCTTGACTTTAAGTCTTTCCTTCTGTCATCCTTTGGTGCGATAGGTGAGAGAAGGAAAACCCCATAGTCACTTTACTCCCCTGAGGAATGTTTGTCTTTACGTCAAGTTCAGCCATTTCAAGATGTGCCATGTTGGCTGCCCCAAATGGCCCTCTATATTCCAAGGATGTTCTTCTGAGGATGCTATGGGCCTGAGGCACAGATGGTTACCACATTCAAAGTTCCTGGCAGTCTTCCTCTGTCTCTCCCAAAGTAATTAGCCATTCTGAAATCCTCAGCCCTGACAGGGCTTGCCTTAAAAGCACTGATAATCACTGGGATTTACTTTTATATTACAAAAATTTCCTAAGCCCAGAGTCTTTGCTCTTTGGTCATGGCTGGCTAGGGATGACAGGTCAAAGAGGATTTGGATTTGGAAAGCACCTGAAAAGTTATAAAATCCAACTCCTTCATCTTTTAAGTTACAAAACTGAGTTTCAGAGACAGGAAGGGACTTAGCCAATGCCCAATAGGCAATAACTAGACATGAAACTATATGACTCTGAATCCAGGAAACTTTGCAATGCACCCTATTGATTCTCATAGAATCTTAAAAATTTTAAACTGGAGAAGATCTTAGAATTCATTTAAGGGGCAGCTGGGTATCTCAGTGGATTGAGAATCAGGCCTAGAGACAGGAGGTCCTAGGTTCAAATCCGGCCTCAGGCACTTCCCAGCTGTGTGACCCTGGGTAAGTCACTTAAACCCCATTGCCCACCCTTACCACTCTTCCACCTAGGAGCCAATACATACAGAAGTTAAGGGTTAAAAAAAAAAAAAGAATTCATTTAAGACAGCAAAGTGGTGTGGCGAATAGAGTTCTGGGCCAAGAATCAGGAAGACCTGATTCTGTTGAGGTTTAACCTCAGTCACTGACTACTTTGTAACCCTGGGCAAGTCACTTAACCTCTGTTTGCCTCAGTTTCTTCATCTGTAAAATGGGGATAATAATTACACCTACCTCCTAGAGTGGTTGTAAAGATCAAATGAGATAATAATTGCAAGGCACAGTGTAGTGCTTGGTACCTAGTAAGTACGATATAAATGTTTACTGAATTATTATTATTACCTGGTAAGGCAGTGCCATGTTTAAAAGTTGAAAGAATTAAATACAGACTTACTCAAGATTGTCAGCTATTTAGTGGGTTATTCTGGTCCTAAATGTTGGGCAAAACCTTCATGTCTATCTTTTGTATATATTCCTGGGCCCTTGGATTCAAACAATTAATATTTGTGGAGCCCCTACTATGTGAAAGCACTGTGCTGGGCACAATTGAGAACACAAAGAGATCTAAGACATTGTCCCTGCTCTCATCAAACTTATGATGTAGTTGGAGAGAAAAGACATAAACATATGGAACGATTTCTAGTGGACGATTTGAAAGAAACATGAGAAGACTTGTATAAACTGATGCAGTGAGCAGAATCAGGAGAACAATTTATACAATGACAACAATATTGTAAAGACAACTTTGAATGTCTTGAGACTTCTCTGATCAATGCAATGAAGGACTGACTGCTTTTCCGAAAGAATGCTACCTATCTCCTGATAGAAGTGATGGACTCAAGGTGCAGGATAAGTCCTATTATTTGGAGGTGTTGTGAGGAAGATTACTAAATTATTATTTAGGAGACTTAGCAGGAAAGGCTGAAAGATTTTAAATGGAATGGGGAAGCAGGAAGTGTGCTTCTCTCTCTAAGATGGACTCCATGGTGGTTGGGGCAAGTTGTAACTGATCCTGGGAGACCTCAGAGGAAGTGGAGTTTGTTCCCTGATTTCCTGATATCCGGAAGGAGGATTTTGCCTGTGGAAGGTTAGGTAGAGACTACAAAATCTAACCTGAGTTGCTGGTCAGCTCAGGTTGGTTTAGCTCCCTGACTTACCCAATTGAAGGAGTACTGGCTGAAGATCTGGGAAAGCTGTATCATTGCCGGAGTGTGTCAGGACTCTGATGTGAGGATACCCACTTCAGTCCTGCTATTCTTTGGGCCCTGTCTTGCTTTGGTTCTCAGTTCAGTGTAGATAAGTCCTTCCCCTGACCCTGTGGCTTGCCCATAGACTGATAGAATAGAAACCCCTTCTCCCTCCTTAAACTATAGTTTCCTTAAATTAAACATGTCTATAAGCCCTCTTGTCATTTACTTACATTCACAGACTCCCTGTCTAGAGGGAGCAGGGTGACAGTTAAGGCCTAACTGTCACATCTGTCAACTGTCATTTCCCCAAACAGCTAACCCCAGTTTCCCTGGCTTGTTTGGGTCCATTCCTGTCTCCTACTCACCCTTCTGAACCTATATAAATATTTAAGTTAACTCCCCTGTTTTCCCCATAAGAGTTTGGCAGATCCAGATGGTGGGTTAAGAGGAGCACAGGAAGTTTACTCTTGGAAACACAGAACCAGACTGGAAGTCAGAGGATTCTGAATATTCCGTGGGGGGTGTACAGCCATTGGCTGTGGGCTGAAAGTTCCAAGCCAGTGGTGAGCTACTCAGAACTGCTTACCTCCCACCCCAATTCATTGATAAAATCTCTGAGTGGAGCCAATTTACTATCAAGGCTGGAATAGTCCCAGAGAAAGGGTTTTTCCTCATTTTTTTTGCCTTTTATTGTTTGTGTTATCCTGTTTGATTGTAAATTGGTATTGTTGTGAGAATATTGTTGTATTTGTATTATTAGTCTTTAGTCTTTCATTGTGGCTAATAACACAACTGTATTGTTGTACCACTGTTCTTTTGTGTCAATGTTTGGGAAAATGGTCACTGAAGACTGTATGGATTATTTACTATTGGGGTTATGGCAAGGGATATTGTTTATCCCATACTTGTGGTTTAAGATCATACCCAGGTATTGCAGAGTTATATTGGATTTTGAGGTAGCCCAACCTATTCTTACCATAACTATTCTGGATATTATAGCACACACACCTATTATTGTTTTAACTGGTTACATCATATAGAAAATAAGATAGATATTTTTTCGTATTAATTATTGTTGCAAGTTTGTGGTTACCCGGTATTTTAGAGATTCAGAGATGAAGCAATTGTTAAAGTTAATACAAGTTAAAATAAACAATTTGGAGATGTATATGCATACTGGTGGTGCTTATGGTTGAGCTCCTGGTAATGGTAATGATGATAAATATGGTACTGAAGGTAATTCTGGTAAAAGTGTCTGAACATTCTAAGGCAGAATTGGAACAAACAGCATTGAACAAGGGAGACAAACCGGTTAACCTTTTTCCCCTACGTGACCTTCTGGTAGTGAGGGATGATGAAATTTTTCATGTGAGACAGCATATTAGATTTAGGACTGAGGATGTGGAGAACTTGAAAAGGAAAATCTGAAACTTCCATTACAATGCTGGCAAATTTGTTAAAATCTTTTGAGCATTTGTTAAGGCACATGACCCAGATTTTGAGGATTGTTGGTATGTTTTAGGAGAGATCTTGTCCAATCATGATAGAAATAAGTTTGTAGAAGAGATGAGAAATACTGAAAGGATGACATCATGGCTGGTAGCCTGGGAGGAGCTGGATTTAAATTCAGTTCCAATTTACAGAATACTTAAGCAGTCAAGGAAATCATTAATTAAGGTAATGGAGAAATATTCGAGATGCCCTAATGCTTGGTCAAAATTTGAAAAAGTGAGGCAGACTAATCAGGAGACATCAGTTACAGTCTTAGATTGTATCATCGAAGTTGCAGAAATTTACTTTGATCTGAATGTCCCGGAAGATACCACCATTGAGCATATTAAGTGCATATTTGTGAGAAATGCTGTTCCCCAGGTGAGGAAGTTTTTCAATGACAACTATCCAGATTGTGAACTTCTGAGCCTGGATGAACTGAAGCAAAAGATCATGTATGTTTTTGCTCAGGAGAAGGATAGAGGGAATGATGAAAAGGACACAATGTTTGAGAGTCTCAGGAAACAACTTAGAGAGGCAAATAGTAGGGCAAATGAAAAAGAAATTAGTGAGATAAAAGCAGTGGCAGCGTTGAGGGCATCTGAAAAGAAAAATAATGCTAATAACTATAAGAATAATGCTAATGTAAACACAAGATACCAAAGACAACAATCATGTTATGTGTGTAGCCAAGTTGGACATTTTGTAAGAGAATGTAGGTTTAGAAGAAGATAATATGGGCAGAGGTACAATAATAATAATAATAATAGATTTAATCAGTTTAATAATAATTATGGATATAGGGGAAATAATTGGAATAATGGATTTAATTATGGAAATGGCCAGCAAAATGTGTTCCAATGCCAAAATGCATGCTGCCAGGGTGTTCAAGCTCCTAATATAGCAATGATTGCAGGATTACATAAAGGATGGTGTACGACCAAAGTATAGCCACATTGTTCAGGGGAATGTTAATCATGGTAACTTGAATGGAGGGACAGCTTCATTATGAAGGTATGCTCGGAATTCAGAAGTAATTAATCAAGGTAATGGGAATAAATTGAATATTGATGAAATTGTATGTGTTAAAGATAATGATAATGTAATTGTGGATAATGGAAATGGTGCACTTGGTGTTAATAATGATTTAATTGGTAATAATAAGAATTTAATTAATAATGTGGTTGGAGTTGATCAATGTTAATTTTGGTTTAAATGGAATCAATGATAGTTTAATCAATGTGAATGATAATTTGAAGAGAATTAATGATAATTTAAATGGTGTTAATGTTAAATTATCTGAATTAACTACTGGTAATGGTGGAAGTTGTAATTTAACCAATGTTCGTGGTAATTTACCCACTGGTAGTAGTAATTTAACTAGTGTTGGTAATAATTTAATTAAAATCGATGATGGTTGTAATGTAGAAAATGGCAGCATGGAATTCCTGCAAAATACAGGGTCAAGCCTCACCCAGAATTTCAGGGGACTCCCCCACCCGGAGAACTTTGGGTGAGGGGGCAGTTGAGAGGTAGTTAAACAGTTGTTTCCTAGGTGTTGAGGGGAACAGATCTTTCTGCTTGCTGCTCCTGATTTGGGGGTTCGCCTGGGAGGCCTTAGTGACAAAAGCCATTGTGGTTTCTACTCTAGAGTTTGCCTCTCTAGTAGGATTAGATCTTTCCAGCATGAATGTAATAATTATTTGGTTATACGGACATTAGAAGCAATTACTATTAGCTCTGAGAGCAAGTTAGCTAAGGTCTACCACTCCCTCCTGGGGGGGAGGGGTAGCTTCAACCTGACAGTTCAGAGCTTCCCAGTTCTTATCCAAATCCTAATTACCTCCTCTTGCCTTTCCCTTTCTTCCTTTATCAATATAAGCTTCATCTATAATATCTGTGCCTGGGAATTATTTAAGGATACTCACTGCAGCCATTTAACTTGATTCCTGTTGGTTGCCAGCCTAAGAAGACAGATCCATCTCAGTCCTCAACATTAGGATAATTAGCTACTACTCTGTCCTCAGTCAGACCTGTGGGGAATATAAGTTAGAGAAAGGGAACATCATTAAAGATTAGCCTCTCCTGAATCTTGCTTGAAGATACTCAGCCCTGTCTCCATCATCAACTGAAACCAACTGCTTGGGGGGAGGGGCTTGAGAGCAAGGAGTACCTAATCCCCTCCCTACTCACTCAAGCCTATCAGTGTGGGAGGAGAGTGTCCTGCAGACTTCTGGCCCTGGCCAAACAGCTTCTCTATTTTTCTGTTATTACAAACATAACAGTTTTGGCCAGCCAGCCTAGGATTTTTACTTCAGAACCTAGTGGGGAAGTGATAAATATGGCCAGCTTCCTCAACAGGGCTATTGTTACACTGGGGTACTCTGGGGTCCTGATGTATGGGATTTGGAAGACTTGTGCCACATTTTGGTTGATTACAGTTCCCCAATTCTTTAAGCAGATTATAGAAATTTATGATACATACCTGTGGCTAACAATAACAGTGGGTGATGCCTTGGCATATGTACCATTAGGGATAGCCATGACTGCAACTTTCTATGGGGCCCTTATGATTTTGAGAAAGGTGTTGGCATTTACATTTGGAAAAGCTGAAATTACAAACCCAGTTTTGGAGCAAATGGTGGAACACATGAAGACCTTGATTGAAATTAACAGGCAGATCAGGGAAAGGAAGGACTTGGATCCTAAAACAATAATGCAGCTAGAGATCATTGAGAATACTGTCACCACAAAGAAAGGGGGTGATATAAAACAACAGGTTAAAGATGAGAACCCTGAACAACAAGAGGTTGAAGGGGCTGAAGCAGCTCCTGTAACTATCCTTCCAATCACTGACAGAACCATTGTACAACCAGATGCAGGTATTATTCATGTGAAAGGTTACAAACCTTTTACAGGGGGTGATCTGGAGATTTTGAAAAGGAGGTTCCCCCAGTTCTATGTCAACCCATACAAATCAATAAAGGAATATAAATGGGCAGTGAGGCTTTACAACCCAAATTTTGAGGACGTGGAATTGCTACTTTCAGAATTGTTCACCCCTAGTGAAAAGGCAAAATTTATTGCTGAAACTAGAAGCAACCCCAATCTTGCCTCGTGGCCAGAACACCATCAAGATTTAGAGCTGTCTTCTCATGCTAATGTGATCTATCTTAGAAGGTTCAGGGAGGACTTGGAAGAAGCAATGAGGCTACATACAAGAAGATCTAATGCATGGGGGTCTTTTGAAAAATTGAGGCAGGGGGATGGAGGAACACCCAAGTATTTATCTGGACAGATTATTAGAGGCTGGTGAAACTATGCTGGGTTTCAGGGACATGACTGCTGAGGACAACATTCAGCATGTCAGGAGGCAATTTGTTAAGGGGAGTCTGAATTACATCCAGGCATATTTCAAGTTACATTGCCCACAATGGGAGACCATGCCCATGGAGGTATTGAGGAAAACAGCTGCATATGTTCATGAATCTAGAGATAGTGAACCAAAACCATCAAAGACCTCTGAAAAGGATAGGGAGATTGCAGAGCTCAAGAGGCAATTGAAAGAAGTTCAGAAGGTCAGGGAAATAGAGGAGATTAAAAATATGGTTCTGATGTCCAACAATCAGAGGAGCCAGAGCAGGCCTAGGCAATCTTCCAGCAGTGTAAACAACTCGGTCAAGCGGTATTTCCTATGCTCAAAACTTGGCCACGTAGTTTGGGAATGTAGGTTCAAGTCCCAAATAAATTTTGGAAATAGGAGCAATAATTGCAACAACAGGAGAAACACCTATTATAATTCAAGATGGTGTTGATAATAATTTGATTAGTGTTGTAAATAATTGTGAGAGGGGCAGCTGGGTAGCTCAGTGGATTGAGAGTCAGACCTAGAGACGGGAGGTCCTAGGTTCAAATCTGGCCTCAGACACTTCCCAGCTGTGTGACCCTGGGCAAGTTGCTTGACCCCCATTGCCCACCCTTACCACTTTTCTGCCTTGGAGCCAATACACAGAAGTTAAGGGTTAAAAAAAATTTTTTTTAAAGAAAAAAAAAAGAATAATTGTGAGAAAAAGAAAAATAGTGTTGTAAATGGCATTGGAAGTTCTAGTAATTGTGTAATTAAAAAGAATAATGGAAATTGTGATTTGATTAAGGATAATTTGATTGTAAATAAGAACAATGATGCCAGAATAGAGGTGAAAAGGACCAATGGTTTAAAATCCTGGGAAAATTCTGTAATTAAAGACGATGTTAACTTGGATGGAAAGGAAATAGCTGAGCTTTCCTCTGATGTTACTGTTTTATCTTCTATGTTGGAAACTTTCCAACCTCCCAATAGTATGGAATCATACGTGTCTGTAACTATTGCAGATCAGATTTATGATCTTCTCGTCGATACAGGAGCCAGTAAATCAGTTTCGCAAAGTTTTCCTGAGAATTGTAGAGCTGTTGGTACAATGGATGTGGTTGGTGATACAGGTATAACTCAGAAAGTAGCTAAATTGCAACCAAAAATGGTAACCCTAGGACCCTTTCTGTAGAACACACATTTTTGAGTGTTCCAGAATGTCCAATGAGTTTTTTGGGAAGGGATTTGATGTGTAAATTATGGGCTATTTTCCAATGTACTGAATCTGGTGATATTTCTTTACATCTCCCAGAGGAATCTTTGAAGGCCTTTCCATTGCTTTTTATAGATTCCAGCAGTACAGAGGATGACCTAGGTATTATCTATCCAATACCTGAGGTTATACCTAAGGATTTGTGGTCAAGATTATCATGTTGGGTTGCTAAAATCAGCTACTCCAGTCAGGGTGAGGACAAAGGAAGGACCAGTTCCTTGTGTGCCTCAATATCCCTTGATTAAGAAGGCAATAGATGGTATATGCCCAATAACTGAGTCCCTAATCCAACAAGAGATAATAATACCATACTTTTCTGAGTACAATACACCAATTTTGCCTATAAAGAACCCAAAATTAGATAAAAATGGCCAACGTATTTACCAATTTATCCAAGATCTAAGAGCAGTAAATGATTATGTTATCAAAACTCATCCAGTTGTGCCAAGTCCAGCTGCTATAATTTCTTCCATTCCAAGTCAGCCTAGATATTTCACCATGATAGATTTATGCTCTGAGTTTTTCTCAATGCCAGTTCACGAGGATTCTCAAAAGATCTTTGCTTTCACTTGGGAGAAGACTCAGTGGACGTGGACTCATCTTCCAAAGGGATTTACAGAATCACCTAGCTAGTTCTCTCAAATTCTAAACCGAGATCTAAAAATGATTAAATTTGAAGAGAGTAAATTGGTGCATTTTGTGGATGATATTCTTTTAGCATCCCCAAATGCAAAGGTGTGTCTTAGGGACAGCATGATTCTTTTGATTGAATTGTACAAATGAGGGCATAGAATCTCCAAGGCAAAATTGCAATGGATTTTTGCCTCGGGTGCAATATCTTGAATTTGTGTTGTCAGAGGGTTCCAGAAGTATCACACAAAAGAGAATAGCTGATATACAGAAACTGAGTGCACCTAAAACTAAAAAACAACTTAGAGCTATTCTTGGAACTACTGGTTTCTGTAGACAGTGGATTCCTGCATATAGTGAGATCACTAAATGCTTAACGGATGTGACCAGGAATACAGAACCAGAACCTCTGAAACTAAAGCCTGAACATCATTTAGCCTTAGATAAAGTGAAAGAAGCCATTCTATCTGCACCCGCATTAGGAATTCTAGGCTATGAGAAACCTTTTCAGTTATTTGTCAGTGAAACAAAAGGTATAGCTTCTGGTGTTTTGACACAGACACTAGGACAAAGTTATTGTCCAGTTGGATATTATAGCTGTCAATTAGATACAATAGCTACAGGGACAGTACACTGTCTAAGAGGGGTAGCAGCAGCAGCTGTGTTAGTCCAGAAGTCAGCTGATTTAGTGTTGGGATGTCCTTTAACAGTTTGTTGTTCACATCAGATAGAAGCACTAATGAGGAAGTTTTGTACTCAAGCATATTCAGACCAATAAATATCTAAGTATGAAATTATTCTTTTAGGTAGTGAGAACATCCAGTTGAAGAGATGTAGCATACTCAATCCAGCTACTCTTCTTCCAGATTTACCTAAGAATGGTGAGCCATTACATGAATGTGTTGAGATACTAGATCTTGTGGATATGCCTAGGCTGGATTTAAAAGACACTCCACTCGAAAATCCAGGCTTGATATTATTCACAGATGGATCATCATATTTACGTAATGGAATCAGATGTACAGGGTGCTGCAGTTGTCACAGAATTTGAGACACTGTGGTATGGCTCATTACCTAGTAATCTTAGTGCTCAGGGTGTGGAATTAGTGGCATTGAAGCAATCCTGTCTTCTAGCTGAAGGTAAAAGTGTAAATATTTACACTGACTCTCAGTATGCATTTTCTGTTTGTCATGCAATGGGAAAGATCTGGAAACAATGAGGTTTTATTACTACATTGGGAAAACCAATAGCTCATGCAGGAATAATAACTGAGTTGTTGGAAGCAACCCAAAAGCCAAAACAGCTGGCAGTAATTCATTGTTGAAGTCATACTTTTGGTAGAGATTCAGTCTCTAAAGGAAATCACAGAGCTGATATCACTGCAAAGTATGCAGCCCAGAATGCTCCAATTTATGTAATGAATTTAACATCTACTGATTCTGATGATCTAGAAAAAGCTTATGTAGGCTCAGATATCCAGAAATGGAAGGATAAATTTGGAACTAGGAAAGAACATGGGATATGGATTACTGGAACAGGAAGACCATTGTAACCAAAAGATTTGTATATCTATTTGTGTCAAGCCATTCACACAAAAGGTCATTTTGGTACACAAGCTGTTGTAGATTCCATCGAGAGACAATGGGTTGCTCCTGGAATAAGTACTATTGCAAATAAGATCTTTAATAGTTGTTCAGTCTGCCAAAAGTTCAATCAAAGTGCATTCATAAAGAAAGGTTTGTGTGGTAGGCCTTTAGCATATTGTCCATTTGAGAGTTTACAGATTGATTATATCTGTATGCCTAAAGCTGGAAGATACAAGTATTGTCTTGTGATAGTTGATAGACTAACTAAGTGGCCTGAAGCTTTTCCATCAAATACCAACACAGCAAGCTTTGTGGCGAAAGTGTTACTCAAGGAAATTTTGCCTAGATTTTGTGTACCGTTAACCATGGATTCGGATACGGGATCTCATTTCACTCAGGATATCCTTAGAAGAGTCTATGAGAATCTAGGAATAACACCTAAATACCATGTTCTTTATCACCCACAAAGTTCAGGTCAAGTGGAGCATATGAATAGGGAACTCAAGACTATGATTGGGAAACTCTGAGCTGAAACTCATCTTAAATGGCCAGATATTCTTCCCATAGCTTTGTTTTACCTACGTACAAGGCCAAGAGCAGATCTACATATATCATCATATGCGATGCTCTTTGGACATGCTCCACTACAAGCAAAAACTTTTAAGGCTGTTTATGCATCATTCTTAGGAGGTGTTTGCCAAATTGCTTGATATTTAGGTGCTGTAACAGCAGAGGCTAAGAGAATTACAAGATATGGGAGTATTAATTCAATCTGGTCCATTGGATTATTCTCTTCATAATTTTCAACCAGATGATATGGTCTATGTGAAAATTTTTGCCAAAACATTGGGAACTGGACAAAGCTGGGTAGGTCCTTACACAGTTGTACTAGTTTCACCATCTTCTGTGTAATTTGAGATCTTTAGTCAATTAGAGTCTGCAGTTAGAAAGTTCAGTAAGGAGAGGACCATTCCAACAACCAATGAGGTAATTTATTTCGCTTGATTAAGGATATTTGTTATAAGGGTTTTTTTCCTTCCCCCCCCCCCCTTGATGGGAGGTGGTAGGAAGTAGGGAAAACAGATTTTTTTTGTTCATTGAGAAAAATTAAACAAAACCTAAAAGAAGAAAGATGATTGATGACACAAGGTAATTGATGGTAAATACTCAGCAACAGGGTTAGAAAGTGGATGCCATAGTGCTCAGAGGGAGAGATCCATGTAACATTATTTCACCTTTCTCTGAAATTCCTTATCATATTTTGTTGTGTACTGAAAGCTATCCAACAGCTCCAGAAACGTGATAAGGGACAGTTTAGGTGAGAAAGAAAGATGCTGAAGACTGCTGTCTGTCAACTCATGGCTGCTCCATCTGACCAGCAATGAGCTTGAGATTTTATTATATACAGTATTCAACAAAACCCCTTTTTACCCAAAAGCCCAAAAAAGTTTCACAGCTGTGCAGACACAGAATTACCTCATGAAGATAATGCTGGATGAGAAAAAGTCCCCAGGTTAAAAATGAGCCTCACTTTATCTAAAAGTGGAATTTTGACTGAGCTTGCCACTCTGTGACCTTGGGTAGTCTGGGAACAGGCAGCTTAATTTTCTGCATTTCTGTCTTGGAGAGAAACCGTTAACCTCTTAACTACTGGTTTGCTAAGAACTTAAAGTTTTCCAAGAAAACTATAATGCTTTCCAATAAGAAAAGGTGTGGATCATAAAAGTAATCAAAAGAGGAGTCAAGATTTTTATGTCTGGTTCTGACTTGCAGAGTAGAAAGATCAAAGCACGGCCTTGCTGGACTGCGTTGATCTTTTTATGGGGTTCAGATAAAAATATCTATTAGAGACTCTGTTTCTCTTAATGACTTCCAATTATAAAATGAGCCTCTGGGAGGGGTCAAATTGTTTTGGATTAACCAACCTGCTGGTACCACAGCTTTTCAGGTCTTAGGTCACCAGGACCAAAAACAAAGGCTGCCTCAGACTGGATTGATCACATAGGGAATCCAGATAAAAGGCCCTATCCACGATCCTCTTTCGCCCATTGGCCTTCCACAGTTGTGGATATAGTAGAAGTGAAGAGGGCTTGATTCAAGTCCTCTGATCATTTGAGTCTTCTGAACTACTTGATGAAATTAAAGTGGTCCTTTGTCAAAAAGAGAGAAAATCTTTTAAACAATCCTTAGTATGGTTTATTTCTACAGCCTCCCTAAAAAGCACAGAACAAGGAAACAGCCAGGTGATTCAGTGGACTGAGAGCCAAAACCAGAGATAAGAGGTCCTAGATTCAAATCTGACCTAAGACACTTCCTAGCTTGTGACCCTGGGCAAGTTACTTAACCCCCATTATCTGGTGTTTGCTGCACTTCTGTCTTAAAAATAATACTAAGACAGAAAGTAAAGGTCTGAAAAAATACAGAAAAAAACAATAGCCCATCACACTCTCCTGAGAGATAGACAGTTCTTTAGTATTGACAGAAAGATACTGGGAATATTTCCCATTCGCTTGATAATTTCACTGTTTAAGCAACTCATAAAGTATCTAATCCCACAGAAGCAACAGCTGCTCACAATGCAGGTTTTAAAAGACAAATGCCTGCTGCCTTTTTCTCTGAGTCCAGAAAGTGGAAACATTTATTTCTCAGTGTTACTAGCTCCTGGCCTGAGCTTAGATTAAAAACAAACAAACAAACAAACAAAAAAAAAAACAGAAGAAGGTGGTCAGGACTTCAGGTTCACCAAGACAAGAGCATTTTCTTATGGCTGTGGGTTTCTAGCCTTTATTACTGCTGCTTTTGGGAATGGGTGGCTGAAAAATACACACACACACACACACACACACACACACACACACACACACACACACGAAGACCAAGACAGAGAAAGTACTAAATGAGTCCAAAGATCTAGAATTTATTCCCTTTAGTTCCACTTGTAGTAGAAGGAAGGAAAAATGGAAGGAAGAATGGAAGAAGAGAGAGAAGGAAGAGGGGGAAAAGGAAGGTAGCAGAGAGGGAAGGAAGAAAGTGAAGAAGGGAGGGAGGGAAAGGAAGAAGGAAGGGAGGAAGGAAAAAGGGAGGGAGGAAGGAAGGAAGGGAGAGAAAGTACTAATATTTGGGTGGGTAGGGAAAGATCAGAAAAGTCTTGAGTGAAGTGAAAAATTCTTGAGATTTCTAATTCTAATAGAATTGGGAATTCTAGGAAGTGAGATATTCTAAGAAGCGAAGGGGAGGAGGAGAAGGAGGTAAGGACAGCTTATAAAAAGGAACCGAGACAAGAGAGAGAATGGCTTAGGAGTACAGGTTAGGTGGGAAATGGTATTAACGTTAATCTAAAATAATTAAATGTTTTGCTCCCAACAATCAGAATAGGCTTAACCCAAGCTCATAATACTTTTTTTTTTCACTGCAAATATATGGTTTTATTTCTCTGTTCTGGAAACAGCCAGCAAGAAATTCCACTGGGTTTTACATGTGTCATTGATGAAGACCTATTTCCATATTATTAATATTTGCATTAGGGCGATCGCTTAGATTCTACATTCCCAATCATCATAATACTTTTCAAAAATCATCAGGCTACTGAAATTCTACTCAGTGGGTCTAATCTTTATTGGTTCTACCCATCATTTCTAATTTTGAACTCCCTTCACCCTATTTCCCTTGCTTCTCCCCATTTGAATAGTCTATGACAGCCTAAGAACCTTCCTATTACAGAAAGAAATGACCACAAAATCAAATTGAGAAGGGATACAAAGGAGAAGGAGAAACAGTCAAAGAGATAAAGAAAGTGAAAAGCAAATTACTTTAAAAGATGTTGACTTGTTGTCATTAGTCTCTGGATGTGGACACCAGTATTTATCTTCAAGATTAATATTGCTTGTCCATTTCTTCCTGCCTTGGAAGAGAGTCATCTTTGACTATCTCAACAGTTTGAGTGTGCCAAACAGATTTTGTGGATATTACACATCCATCTCACATCTGCATTATCCAAGCAGCTCACAAAATCCAGGTTTCCTGGCCAACCTAGGTCTGACTTGGGCTTTCTTTAGTCCTTCCACTAAAGAATTCTCCTGACCTTGATGCTTTTCTCCTCAGAGAAGAAAGCACCCATTTCCTGGCCATCTAATTCCCAACTCAAAACCAAATAGTGCCTGATAATCCTGAAGGTGAGCAATAAAAGTCTCTAAATGATGAAGAGCCAATTTTCAGGACTGAAAACCTTGAAGGTGGCTTGCTCCCTCATTCAACAAACATTTATATTTGTACCTGGAGAGAGATTCTTAACATTGCCCATTCTTACCATGCACTCCTTTTTCACCTTGATCTTGTAGACTCAGGTCGGGTGCCATTCTCTCATTCACCCAGTTATAGCATTCCCTCCCCCTTAGACTTGTTTTCTATTTACTTATCTATGGAATTTTGTTATCCTCTGCTCCTTTCCCTTAAATAGAATGTAAACTCCTTGAGGTTAAAGAGTGTGTCTTTGTAGCCCCAGCACTCAGCATAGCACTTTCCACAGAGTAGGCACTTAATAAGTATTTGTTGGGTTGAATTTGTTGAACTTAATGCCTCCTGTACGTCCACACAAGTGGTAATAGAGCCAAGATAGAGGAAGCTTCAGTCTCAGGTCTTGGGGAAGATCAGATGCCCATCATCTTGGTACCAACCTAGTTGAATTCAGAGAGATTCATCACCAGATTGACTTCAGGGTAATAATTTTTTCAGTGGTGCCAATTTGTCAAAAGATTTTGCATTTGGGGTATGGGTAAGCATGATGAAATTACAGCTCCTTGAAATATCCAAGTATAGACCTATGTACAGAATCCCTATGCTCAATGCTCATGGGGTCATACAAAGTTTCCACAAGCTTTAGTTCTTGGCCTCAAGGACCTTATAGTCCAGCAGAGATGATTACAAACACATAACTACAAAATAAAACAAAATAATTGGTGTTGTAGTGATAAATGCACATGATAAATGCACACTGTGTGTGCCCCCAGGAGGTTTAGTTTTTTCAGTCATGTCTGACTCTTTGTGACCCATTTTGGGGGATTTCTTGGCAAAGATACTAGAATCGTTTTCCATTTCCTTCTCTGGCTCATTTTTCAGATGAGGAAACTGAAGCAAACAGGGTTAAATTACTTGTCGAGGGTCACACAACTAGTAAGTGTCTGAGGTCATATTTCACCTTAAGAAGATGAGTCTTCCTGACCCCAGCCCAATTGTTGTAGGAGAAATACACCCAAGTTTGTAGCAGGGTCTCACCCCAAGAATGGGAGACTCAAGCTGCATTCAATCCAGAAGTAAGAAAAGAATTTTATTTGAAGAAAAGGTTTAAGGTGCTATAAAGCCTAATAGCTGGTGGAATAGCCTGCGGGCTAACCAGATAGCCCTGGGGTTGGTGGAATAGCCTTGGGAATAATAGGTTAGCCTGGAGGTTAATAGAGTAGCTTAATGGGTGATAGAGTGACAGCCCCAGGTATGGGGTGGCAGCTCCATAGCCCTGGGTTGATAGATTAGCAGTCCTGGAACTGATGGAGTAGCTGCTGTTGGTGTGATGGAGTACCCTTGGGGCTGATGGAATAGCCCAATAGGTAATTGAGTAGCAGCCCCAGGTGTAGAGTAGCAACCCTAGCTATAGATCGGGGTTTACATATCTTCTAGGATTTTAGGACTAGTTATCTCCCATTTCAGGGAAATCTCTACCTTTCCCCCAAACCCAGAAAAATGGGCATGGCCAAATTCAGGGGGAAGTATGATTTTGGATTTGACACATTTATCATAGGGAATAAGGAGTATCTGCTGGTTTGGGAATCTTTCTGGAATGCCAGACCCCTTAGTGCCCATGTCCCATGTTTCCCCCATTGGCCACCTAGTCACCATTTGTCAATGTGGGAGAAGTCTTGTTGCTCTTTGGAATGTTTTCTTCAATGATGGGAGCGAGAAGGGGGATGCGATACACTGATTGGAGGACCACTCTAGGTCATTAATAATGCCTAACAATTCAAAATTAAAGTAAATATGGAACAATATGAGTACTTAATAAAACAGAACAGCACAAAACTGACTACCAGTACAGAACATTATAGGTCCAGGACAGGTAATTGATGTTACAGAATGGTGAACTGATCAATCCGTAATTCATGCTTGACTAATGCTGAAACTACAGGTATTGCAGTTGATGTTTAACCAGTGCTAACTAGTGAGAAATGCAGGATTTCAGAGGGTCCTGTTCCTCTTACTGCCCCTCATTGCCCACTGCCAGCCTCCATCACAGTTTTCTATCCACTGTGCCACCTAGCTACCCCTTGACCACTGGAATAACTCTTAAATGATCTTCCTACCTCTGGTCTCTTCCCTTTCCAAATTATCCTATATCCTGCCATCAGATTGATTTTCCTAGAGAATCACTTTTCATTTATCCTTGACCCTTTGCATTAAAAGCTTCCATGGTGGCTAATTTTCTATAAAAGAAGATGAAACTTTCTTTGGTTTTCAGAGGATTCATGATTTCATCAGTGTGAGCCTTCTCATTCTCTCCACACTTTAGATCAGGAGTTTTAATATTATCTTGTATATCATAGAAATGATAGCAAACATTTGTGTGTGCCAGGCATTATGCTGTACATTTTACAATTATTATCTCATTTCATCCTCACAACAACTGTGAAAGGCAGATGCTATTATTACCTGCATTCTGCAGATTAAGAAACTGAGGAAGATGGATGGTAAGTGACTTGCTCAGAGTCCTACAGCTAAGTATCTGAGGCTGGATTTGAACTCAGGTCTTCCTGACTCTAGGTTCATTCTCTATTCATTGTGATTTGTAGCTTCAGTATGCTGTAGTCAGCGGCCTCCTTCCTAGAATAATACTTTTAAGCCCTTAAAATAAAAGACATAGAATTACAAGGGAAACCAATTAAACTGAAACTTAATTATCAAAATATTTTAAAAACCAAGTTCCTTTGCCCTGAGTTAAGATTTCTATCTCAGATAGTTCAAAGAGATACTTTGGACATAAAGACTCATCTCTTACCTGGTGGTCAGTGTTCTGGTGATGATATTCTCTGAATTTATCAAGGCTAGGCCTTGTATTATAGCTGATTTCTGGACTCACACTCAAAGCTTTTTGTGTTATTCAAATATAACGTAATAGTATTACTCTGGAAGAAATGACCAATTTTGGAATTCAGAGAAACCGAGACAACTTGTGAACTGATTCATTTTTTTTTTTTATTTTTTAGAAAAATTTTCCATGGTTACATGATTCATGTTCTTACTTTCCCCTTCACCCTCCACCCTTCCCCCCCCCCCCCAGCCAACACACATTTCCACTGGTTTTAACATGTGTAATCGATCAAGACTTATTTCCATATTATTGATAGTTGCATTGGTGTGGTTGTTTCAAGTCTACATCCCCAATCATGTCCGCACCAACCCATGTGTTCAAGCAGTTGTTTTTCTTCTGTTTCCACTCCTGCAGATCTTCGTCTGAATGTGGGTAGCATTCCTTTCCATAAATCCCTCAGAATTGTCCTGGATCCTTGCATTGCTGCTAGTAGAAAAGTCCATTACATTCGATTATACCACAGTATCAGTCTCTGTGTACAATGTTCTCCTGGTTCTGCTCCTTTCACTCTGCATCAATTTCTGGAGGTCGTTCCAGTTGTGAACTGATTCATAACAAAGAAAAAACAAGCAGATGAGTACAATATATACAATGCCCTTAGAATTCACTAGTCTTGGTCTCAGAGAGGACTGATGACTCCTCTCAATAGAGAGCCAGGTAGAGAATGTTCAAGTTTCACATGTGATCATTGTGTTTTGCTTAACTGTTTTCCTTTGTTACAAAGAAGAGGTCTGTAAAGAAGTTCTGACAGTTATTGGAAAGGAAGAGAAATATATTTTTAAAGCCCAATTAAATACTTAAAAACTAATAAGAAAAATAACAATTGATTTAAAGTCAGACTACGTTGGCTTAAACCTCACTGCTGCTGAGCAAGTCTTTTCCTTGGATCTCAGTTTCCTCATATGTAGAAAAGGGGGATTGGATTGGATTATCTCTATTCCCTATCTCATGACTTTACTTCTTTATAGAAACTCTGCTCCAACCAAATTGGTCTCACTCCCCATTTCCCTGGGCTTGTTTTCCCACCGTCCATCTGTCTGTAGTATTTCATCCATCTCTAGTGTTTCTTCCTCTCTGGCTATTCAAATCCAATCCTTCTTCCAAGGTCTCATTCAAACATCTTTAAAGTTTCTTGGAACATTTGAGATTGACATGATATCTCTTGTCTCTTTAATGTCCATTGTAATTCTTCTGAGGTCATAGTGTTCTATGACCCACAGCCACAGAGCCTTCTCAGGAAAATATTGTTCTCATTTTCTATTGAACTCTGTCCCAACTCCCACCCTTGGAATTACTTTGTTTTTACTTTGTAGTCATTTTGTATTTCCCAGTGTACATACTGTAATGCTCCCCACCTCCAACCCCCAATGGTGTATGTAGGTGCCTTGAACCCACAGATGCTTTTGATTTAGTCTTCATGTTCCTACCTAGCACAGTGATTGACACATAGTTTATTGTTATTGTTCAATTGTTGCAGTCATGTCTGACTCTTTGTGATCCCATTTGAGGTTTTCTTGGCAGAGATATTGGTTTGCCATTTCCTTCAGCTATTTTATAGATGAAGAAACTGAGGCAAATGGGGTTAAGTGACTTGCTCAGGATCACACAGCTAGTAAGTGTTTCAGACTAGATTTGAACTCAGAAAAAAATGTGTTTTCCTGACTTCAGGCCCTGCCCTCTATACCATGGCACCTAGCTGCCCCACTTGGAGGGGGGTTGATTAGTCATGTCCTGACTCTTCATGACCCCATTTAGGATTTTCTTGGCAAAGATAATGGGGGAGTTTGCCATTTTCTTCTCCAGCTCACTTGATAGATGAGGAAACTGAAATAAAAAGGATTAAGTGACTTGCCCACAAGCATATAGTTGTTAGAGTCTGGCACATGGTACTAAATTTAATTCTGGCATGGTGCAATAACAGAAGTGATGAACTTGAAGTCATTAAAATTGAGTTGGGGGGGCAGCTGGGTAGCTCAGTGGAGTGAGAGTCAGGCCTAGAGATAGGAGGTCCTAGGTTCAAACCCGGTCTCAGCCAATTCCCAGCTGTGTGATCCTGGGCAAGTCACTTGACCCCCATTGCCCACCCTTACCAATCTTCCACCTATGAGACAATACACCGAAGTACAAGGGTTTAAAAAAAAATTGAGTTGGACTCTCAGCTCTCTTACCCCAATACCTGTATGACCTTGACTAAGTTACTTAATCTTTCAGGGATTCCAGTTTTCTCAATGGCCAAGTGAGGGAGCTGGATCAGATGGCCTTGAAAGTACATTCTAGCTATATCTAGGATCCTGCGAATTGGAAGCTTTATTATTTGATGAGTACATCTTGTCCCCATAAGCTTTCAGCATTGGTTGGAAGGGAACTTCTTTAGCCCCTTTGTATCTCTCCAGACCCTAGCACAGTGGATCAGGGGATGATCCATTTAGAAATGGAGCTTTCTCCTTGCCAATGGTTGCTAAATGGTATACCTTTGACAAAGCTGTGACTGCATATACCCCAAAGAGATCAAAGATCATGAAATACATGAGCATTTGTTTATATTTATTTGTTAAACTCTTACCTTCTATCATAGAATCAATACTGGGTCTTATTCTAAAGCAGAAGAGTGGTAAAGGCTAGACAATTGATGACTTGCTCAAGGTCATATAACTAGGCAGTATCTGAGGCTAATTTGAACCCAGGACCTCCTGCTTCTAAGCCTGGCTCTCTATTCACTGAGCTACCTAGCTGCCTCCCACGATGTGTAATTTATTAAATACTTACTTTAGGCCAGGCACTGTGAGACACTTTGAGAAGAGGAAAAGGACCTAAATATACAAAAATATTTATAGTAGTTCTCTTCACAGGGGCCCCAAATGAGAAACTAAGGTAATCTTCCCTTATTGGGGCATGGCTAAGGAAAAGGTAGAATGTGAATATAATGGAATATTATCGTACCGTAAGAAATGATGAGATGTATAATTTGAGAGGAACCTGGGAAGAGACCTCTATAAATTGATGTAGATGGCAAAGTGAACAGAGCTAAGAGAAAAATGTGTGGAAGATAACATAAAAGAGAAAAACAACTTTGAAAGACTTTAGAACTCTGCTCAATGCAATGAGAAATCATGAATACAGAAGTCTCAAGATGAAAAACTGAACATGAAATATTCCACTCACCTCCTGCCCAAATGGGGATGAACTTAAAATGCAGGGAGAGATAGTCATTTTATAGGGTATGACCAGTGTGCGGATTTCTTTTTCAGGACCATACATGTTAAGAATGAAGATATTCTTCTTTTGTTCAATGACAGGAGAGGGAATCTAGGTGGTGAAGGAATAGATTATCAGTGCATGTAAAAATGAATAAATGGATTTAAAAAACTCAACTTTCTATCTAAGGTAATTCATTTAATTGATTAATTGATATTCATTACAATATAACTACTTAACATTATCAATTATACTATTCAATAATTCAATAATAATCAATTAATAGTATCAATTCCAAGGCAGAAGAATGGTGAGAACCAGGCAGTCAGGGTTAAGTAACTTGCCTAGGATCACACAGTTAGGAAATATCTGAGCCCAGATTTGAACCCAGGTCCTCCAGACTCCAGGCCTGACACGCTATCCACTATGCTCCCTCATTGCCCCTAAATAAATGTATTTTCAAAATATTACAGATGAAGAAATGAGAGCCCTAAGAAATCAATGACTTGTTTAAATGTCATAGACTAGAACTCCTCTCATTTCCAATCCAACACTTTTTCTATTTTACTATGTAACTCAGGACAAAATAAGTTTGCAATAAATAATGAATAGTCAAGAAGGGACAAAAAAAAATATAAAAGACCGACATGCAGCCTGAGGGATGTTTGTGAGAAAAGAGAGTGTCAACTTCAATCATTTTGCCTTGGTAACGTTGAGGATATTTAAGGGCTGATTGTTTTAGAATATATATTCTTTAACATATATTATATTTTCATAATTATATATTATAATGTAATAATATATAATATAGTATATGTTGTTATACTATATTATGATATAATATAGCAATATATAAACATAGACACAATAAATAATATTCAATATAATTAATATAGTATAATAGATTACATATGTGAGACTGAAATATGTGCACACATGTATATACACGTACACCGTTCTGTGTACATATAAAACATGTTCTTACATATCCACATACACATACATGATGCACACATGTGTGAATATGCACACAATATATTTCTGGACATACACACTATGCACACACATGTACACAGACACAAATGCCTATACAGCTCTATGCATGTGTACATATGAACATACATGTGCCGTGTGTGTGTGTGTGTGTTTAAACAGCCCTTTCTAAAATTCCCGACTTGAGGGAAGTGGGGAATAGATGGCCTTGACCTGTAACCACAACTATTAAAGACTAAGAAAGGAGAGTTCTTGCTGCCAAAGTTTTTGGTACTGTCAAATAGTACAAAATCAGAAACTGGTATATTTATATTGGTAGAGATGCCATTAAAGAAGAAATAGTAACTTCTTCCCTGCCACTGTACTTCAAGGATCATGGGACCTTTCCATCTGACTTGTAGCTGAAACTTTCCACATGTGTCATCTCCCCCGTTAGAATATGAGCTTCTGGAGAGCAGGGATTGTCTCCTTTTCCTATTTGTATGGCCTGCTCTTAGCTCAATGCTCTGCACAAACTAATCACTTAAACATGCTTTATTCATTCATTTATCTACATTATATAAGGATCAATAGCCTCACAGATTTGGA
>NC_058131.1:54048760-54106766 GCF_016433145.1 Gracilinanus agilis
CTCTCTCCTCTCTTCTCTCTCCTCTCTTCTCTCTCTCGTCTCTCTGTCTCTCTCTGTCTCTCTCTCTCTCTCTCTCTCTCTCTCACTCTTTCTGTTTCTCTGTCTCTCCCTCCCTCCTTCCTTTTCTGACTCTATCTCTCTATCTCTGTCTCTCCCTTCCTCCCTCTTACTCTCTTCCTACCCTCACCTCTCTGAACCTCTATCTTTGTCTCTCTCTCCCTCCCTCCCTGTCTCTGTCTCTCCTTCCTCTCTTTTTCTTGCTCTCTCCTTTCCCTTTCTCTCTTTTTCTAACAAATTTTAACTTTAAAAAATAACCAAATTAAGGGCAACTAGATAACACCTAGGTGCGTGATCCTGAGCAAGTCACTTAACCCCAATTGCCTACTTCTTACCACTCTTAGAACTGATACTAAGTTGGAAGATGAGGGTTTTAAAAAAAAAATAGTAACCAAACCAGTGAAAGCATTTTTAAATAGTTAAACTTAAAAAGGACTTTGAACATAAAAAGATGACTATATTTTTCCTTTACAGTCTACCTTACTCTTAACATTTACTACCTTGGAATTTAAAAAAAAATTTTAGCTATTTTTGAATGTGTCTCTGGATCTTGTCACTCTAGCTAGCCTTAAGAAGAAGGATCGGTTGTTATCAGTTTCTGTATCCCCACAGTGCTTAGAGTAGTGGCTTTCAGGTTCCCAAAATAAATAAATAAATAAATGGAATTATCCTTCCTGGAACTCATCAGGAACAAGCACCTGTTCCTGTGATAAAATACTGGCCCAACTGGTCAAACACTAAGTGGTTGGACTGTGAGGTCTTTTTACATAGTAACTGCTTAGCAAATATTTGTTACTTGATGGATTTATTTATTGGAAGAAAAGATTCATGATTCAAATGAAGGAGATAGTGATGCATAGACATATTGGAGATCTGAGCTAGAAAGCTATCTCCTGCTCATTTCTAGGTGAAATGTTTACATGTTTCTGTATTGTTAGAATGTTGCAAGGGCCACAAATCCCTTACACAATAGCACCCAAACCTTCCCTTCCTTCTTCCTCCTCCTCCCTCTTTCCCCCAAGACATTTCTGGAAGCAGTCCTGGCTAATTTGAATATCTCGTTTCCACTTATCCAGGGGGGGAATCAAATTGGAACTTCTTTACCTCTGGGGAGAGATGACGTGAGACAGGATCACAAGCAATTAGGTTATCACAACGTAATTGTGTATTTCTTGTGCATTTGGCACAGTATATGTATTCTATCCAAATAGGAAATATGGTGTACTTTTCTCAAACTCTGGGGTCTCCAGGGAGAGAGCTGGCTGGTAGGTACCCTAAGCTAAGGATTCCTAGCGCCATCTCCTGGAAAGCAAGAGATCTGCAGATGTGGGACTGAAAAGGGGGTCCCATCACACTGTCAGCTGGGTGGAAAGTGAGGAAAAAAGCTGGAAGTAAGACCTACAGAAACAAGTAATGCTGTGAAGGGTCGTGTAGGACAATGCTGATATGGGAAAGCAACCTTAGAAGTCCCTGCTAGAAGCCCTACTCTGGACAGTACTATATAGGAACACCAATGCCAGAAAAGGTGGGAAAGGTTGTTCCCTGGTGAGTTTTGTTATTTTTTACAGGCTCTAATATGAGTCTTGGTTTCCTTTAAATCTTTTTTTTTTTTTAAAACAAAACAAAACATTTACCTTCTTTCTTAGAATCAATGCTGTATAAACCAATTCAACTTTCCACTTCATTAAATATTAAAATTGTTTTTTAAAATATAATTTCCTTCATTAAATCTTAAATAGTGATTCTTAATCTTTTAAAAAACTGTTCATATATTGAGCCTTGTGAGTCTGTGTGCTTATAAGGGAAGTTGTTTATTCATATCTGACTCTTTGTGATTCCATTTGGGGTTTTCTTGCCATTTCTTTCTCCAACTCATTTTATAGATGAGGAAACTGATACAAATAGGATTAAGTGACTTGTCCAGGATCATACAGCTAGTAAATGTCTGAAGCTGGATTTGAACTTGGGAAAAGGAGTATTCCTGATTCTAAACCCAGGACTCTATCCACTATGCCACCTAGATTATCTATGTAGGCACAATAAACCAGATAAAGAAGTCACCAAAAGTATATATGGACCCTCTAAGTCATAAGAGACCCTTTCATGTTAGTGTTACAAGAACATAAAGAATTTTAGAGTTATAAAGGACCTACAGGATCATGTAGACCAACCCCTGTCATTTAACAAGTAAGGAAACTGAGTAAGGAAGTGAGTTGTTAGTTGAACAATGATTTAAATGTAGGCTTTCTGACTCTTAGTCTTATCTTCTCTACCAGAATATAAGTTTTTTAGGGAAAGGGACCTCTCCTGAGGTTCCTTATATCTCCAAAAGCATTTAATACAAAGTCTGTACAAGGTTGTTATGAAATAAATATTTTTTATTTGATTAATAATCAAGAAAAGCTTTATGGGGGGAAAGAACAGAAATGCATCCTAGGTCTTTGGCCCTTGTCTTCTCTACAACTACTAAGAAACACTTGTATAGCCACAGCACCCTCTTGTCTTCTTTTGGTTACTCCCACCAGTGCAAAGACTTATCCATTGGTTGGGACATCTAGTCATCTCTTCTTAGATTGGGAGAAATGTCACTTCCTTGTCCAAGCCAGCACTGGTCATTCCTTACTTCACTTGCATTTGTATGGAAAATGAATGTTAATATTTAAAAAGTTTCAGAACTAAGGATTTCCTAAGCATATGGTCTATTCTTTATAAAATTAGGAATCATTCATTCAAAAAATTATATCCTTTTATTCAAAAGTAGTCAGTTATTCAACTAACATTTTTTTAGGGCTGCTCATCTACCTTTGGTGTTTACCTTTCACCCAGTTCTCTCAACTGTGGCATGGTCAAGAAGCTGTGGCATACACAGCAGCCACACTCTGGTAAAACATTCAAAGCAGATGGGCTAAACCAGTCAAGGATCACAGACAGGCCTGAAACCCATCATGACTTGAGGGAATGTCTGCCATTAATATGTGAAGACTTCCCCTAGCAGAGTGGGTGGATGAGAATAATTTGTTCTGATAGCCATGCAGGTGGCTGAAGTAGGTGCTGCAAAGTATTTAGAGCAGGGATCGGCAACCTTTTTGGCCATGAGAGCCATAAACGCCTCATTTTTTAAAATGTTATTTCGTGAGAGCCGTACAGTGCTCACAGTGCACGTTCCTGTAACAGCGCCTGAAAAAAAATTTGACTTTATGGCTCCTACAGAAAGAACCATATGTTGCCGACCCCTGATTTAGAGCTTGGTCAGACATCAAAGATGCTATGGTCATCTACTGCATTCCAGGCTGGGCCCAATTGTCTTGACTTTTGTCTTTTCACTGGACCTCGGTGACTCTGGAAGTGAGAGTGAGGCTAATGACTTTGTGCAACTCATACAAATGACAAGACTGTAATGTCATTGGTCCTCTTCAAAGCAAAAGATGAACAGCATTAAAGGATTAATGTGTGCCAAACACTATAGGCATTATGACTATAAGAGATATGGTGATTGGATATGGGGTTTAGGGGGAGAGAGAATGAGGAATCAACTTCTAGGTTGTGAGTCTGGGTCACTGGGAGGATGGGTGGTTCTTCTGTAATATGGAAGTTAGGAAAAGAAGAGGGTTTGGGGAGAAAGATAATGAGTTCAGTTCAGGACGTGTTGAGTTTAAGGTGTATCCATAGGACATCTAGTTCACAATATCCAATTGTAAATTGGAAATGTGAAAATGGAGGTCAGTAAATAGGGCTGGATAAGTAGATTTAAGAATCATCAGCATAGAGATGATTCTTGGATCCATGGGAGCAGATGAGATCAAGTGAAATGATACAGAGGGAAAAGATAAAAGGACCCAAGACAGAGCCCTATGGAACACTCAAAGTTAGCTGGTGTGACCTCTGGTACATAGCAGATGCTTTTAAAATTTCTATTGATAGACTGAATTTAGTCTTCTGATTCCTCTGATAACCTTGGAAGACACTTCAGAGATTATTCAGATTTTACAGATGATGAAACTCAGGCCCAAGGAGTGAGGAAATGACTTGTTCCAAGTTGCACTGGTAATAAGTAGCAGAGGAGAGACTTGAATTAAGGTCCTCTGCCTTCAAATCCAAGATTCTTTTCAAAATATTATTTAAAGTCAAAATCCCCAATCACATGCTCATTGAAGATTTTGGCTTTAAAAGATCACTTTATTGCAAATATGAATTATATGGAACTAGATTTTGATAAATGATACATGTAAAACACAGTGGAATTGCTTGTCAGCTCCAGGAGGTGGGGAGAGAAAGAACATGAACCATGTAACCATGGAAAAATATTCTAAATAAATTAATAAAATTTAAAAAATGTGTATTATTTAATTAAAAAAAAGACTACACAATGCTACCTCATATGATAGAAAGAGCTTCTTTCAGTATTCTCTTTCTCCAAAATGCTCAATAGCCTCATGTTTTCTGTACCCCCTTTCCCCTTTCCTTACCAAAACCTGTTCTTGCACTAGCTTAATGCCTTAATGATGGGTTTTTAGTACTTTGAAATGTAAGTTATGTTAGAAAGCATTCAGTCTA
Organism: Gracilinanus agilis; assembly: GCF_016433145.1. NCBI lineage: Eukaryota > Metazoa > Chordata > Mammalia > Didelphimorphia > Didelphidae > Gracilinanus > Gracilinanus agilis. The sequence goes on from NC_058131.1 coordinate 54,053,372, forward strand.
CACCCTTCATTTTAAAAATGAGAAAACTGAGAGGCGGAAGCCAGAAGGCAATTGCCTAATGCAACAGTTCTCAAAGTATGGTCTGCATACCTTTGGGGGCTCCCAAACCGTTTTGGGTTTCCACAAGGAACTATTTTTCTAATAAGGAATATGTAATAGTAAGATATTATTTGCTTTTTTTTTTTTTACTTTTCTCCTCTCAGGAATATATAGTGGAGTTTTCCAGAGGCCACATGACCCATGAATTAACAATTTAGCTGCAAATATGAAGATTGAATTAGTATCTCATCAGTAGAATGGTACTTTAGCCTTATAAATGGAAAGACCAAGAGGTAAACTGAATTTGCTGTTATGCTTGTATTCATCTAATTATCAGCACTTCTTAATTACTAAAGAACAATGATCAATGTGAATGCAGTATGGGGATTCATGGAAGACTAACACCTCTGGTATAAGGGCTTGCTGAGCCCTTTTGTGAGCTGCTCAAACATTTGGGGTTTACTTTTCACCTATCTCTTGCCTGTGGCTTCAAGAAGCCATAACATACTCAGTTGCCACACTCTGCCACACCAAAACCATCCCAACAGATGGGCTAAACTGGGCTGAGGGTAACCATCAGGTATTGGTGAGTTAGTGAGGTGTCTACTCTAGGCATGGAAAGATTTCCCATGGCAAAGGGGGTGGATAAGAACAATTTGTTCCAATAGCAATGAAGGCAGCTAAAGCAGGTGATGTTGGAACACTAACAACCAAGTTAGGACCCTGAAAATGTCAAACTCATTCACTGGCCAACACCAGTAATCCTAACTTTTGTCTTGCCAGTGGACTTGAAAAACCATGGAAGAGAGAATGTTGCTGAGGACTTTGTGCTATTCTGTCTCACTTAAATCAAATTTGTTGGGGAGCAGCCAGGTAGTTCAGTGGATTGAGAAACAGGCTTAGAGACAGGAGGTCCTGAGTTCAAATTTGACCTCAGTCACTTCCTAGCTGTGTGACCCTGAGTAAGTCACTTAACCCCCATTTCCTTGCATTTACTGAACTTTTGTCTTGAAGCTGTGAAGATAGGCTTAACTCTCCCCTTGTCTATTTTTAGCTAATCAAATCAAGAACTTTAAGTGCCCCTACTTACCATTAAGTATGAGAGTTCACCAGTCACTTACTAGAGTAAGTGACAACCCCAAAGGCCACTGTCCCACCCCCCCTTAGGCAATGCTAGGCAAATTGAAAGACTGCCATTGGTTTCTGTGAAGGAGTGTCAGGAAATGACAGGAAGTGCCTTGAAAAAGAGGGATATAAAAAGAGACCAACATGGTCTAGGCTTCCTCTTCTTGCCTTCTGGAGAGATTAGTCCCAGAGATTCATTCCCTTCCTGGTGTTTGGAGAGACTGGTTCCAGAGATTCATTCCCTTCCTGATGTTTGGAGAGATTGGTTCTGGAGATTCCTTTCCTGGATTGAAGGAAACCTTTTCCCTGGATCCTGTGTTGGCTTGCTGGGTGAGTGACTGAGATTCCTACCTTGGCTTTGGAGGAGGCTGCATTGATGGAAGATACCACCAGGTCTTCTGGCTAAGGATTACTGGGAAATCCACATGGAGACAGTGTCTTTGGGAAGCCTTGCCAGGGCTGAGCTTATTAAAATCTGTCTTTTTATCCTCATTTTTCCACTTTCATTCTTTCCACCTCTTTGTAAATAAAGCTGCTAAAAGTCATTTTGACTTAAGCTATAATATTTTTAAATCTGTGACCACAATATTACTTTAGAATTTTCATGTTTAACAGAAAACCTAAATTTAAACTCTTAAAGAACCAATATACAATACTGATTCTAAGACAGAAGGTAAGAGTTGTAAAAAAATCCAGTTTATGCTGGAGTCAAAAGACAATGCCTAGTGGTATCATTTTGGTATACTTTTAGCATGAACGACAACAACCAACCAACCAGCAGCAAATACAAATGGTGTTCAAATGTGCAGAGTGTTGAATAACTTCTTTGAATCTCACCTTTTTCCTGGAATAACTGTGTTGGTATTTGTACTCTGTATGAAAAGTCATTATGGACAAAACTACTGGAGCCTTTCCACAAATCAAAGGAGTTGGCTCCAAACTGGGCTAGTAGTCATTGTGTAGTATGTGTTCATAAGAAAATAAATTGATAAATGAATATCAGTTCGTTTAAGAATATTCTTGATGAAAAAATATAGTTTTAAATTTTATTAAATTTTACCCCTTGAGACCAAAGAAAAGCATGAGTGCAACTGAGTTGAAAGCTGAACCAGCCACTTTTCCATAGAATTCCATTTTTACTTGAAAGAATGACTAACAAAATATGATTATTTAAACATGAGTATTTGGCTGACACTTTCTTGAGCCTGTCACTTCAGCAAAAGCGACTGGGAGTATTTGTGGTCAATGATACAAATTCAAGATTTCGAGTGAAAATTACAATTTTGGAACGCTTGTATCCAATACCACAACTTAGTGGCTTCCCAATATTAAGAGACTTTTCTGATGAGGTTGCTAGTGATATCAATGATATAGTTTTTAATATTATATATTATAATATAATGTAATATTGTATAATGAAATGTATCATCACTGCATAACTCTGTGAGTCCTTAGTTTCCAAATGATCCATGCAAGATGTTACAAAATCACACATGGAAGGAAGGAAAAAAGTATCTATTTAAAAGTTCTTACTAAGTACCAGGAGCTTTACAAATATTGCCTTAATTGATCCTCCAAACCCGGGGAGGTAGGTAGCATTATTAGCCTCACTTTATATTTTTCCTCAATTTTCAGGGGAAATTGAGGCAAATAGAAGCTGAATGATTTGCCTTCACACAGCTTATTAAGCTATCCAGGGCTGTATTTGAACTCTGATCTTCCTGTCCATATCTCTATCCATTGTATCACCTAGCTGCTGAGGCCAAGTTTTGGTGCATAATCAAAGAAGGATATCTATAATTATCTAGAATCACATTAAAATATTCCTCTCTTTTTCAACTATATATCTTTGTGAAGCTAGATTTTTTTTCTCAAGTATAACAGAGTTTTGGGGCAGGCCCAAGAGAAGTCATTCTATGATCCCTGAGTGGGAGGAGTAGCCTTCCATTTATTGGATTCATAACTAGAACAGGCTGCCATCTTTTAAATGACCAGACTGGGACACTCTTGCTCTTTTTCCAGTGACATTGAGAAGACATAACAGTTTTGTTCACCATAGACACTGTGAATTGAACTGAGTGAGGATAACCTTCTCCCCCTTCCCTTTTGACTCTATGTCCCCAAGAAACAGGCCTGGGGTTTTGGTCTATTCTGTTTCATTGGTTCTTTTCAGTTCTAGTCACAAGTGGTAAAATCCCTGGTCCCAAAATAGCACTATGGTGACTTTGGAGGAAGGATTCCAGGCTGGATATTGAATTAAAACTGAGAAGTCAGGGTACCCAGAGCCCAAGGGAGGCTTTGACCTTGGAAGCTGATGGGATTATGCTACGTGGGAAATTATCTAAACTGTGAATGTAACCCCCATTGCCTCCACAAAAACTGAGATGGTGCAAGAGGTGGAAAGTTATATTTTCCAGGCATATGTTTACTCTTGCTATGTCTTTGAAGGAAATATTTCTTTGTATGATCAAATCAGACTGTTAGGTGGCTAAATGGAAATGGGATCCAGGGGACCCCTAAAATTGAGGAAACATCATTGGTGGGAGACAGAGCTAATAACAAAGAGATTAGACACCTCCGTCACCAGTCTTTAAAGGTACCAGAGAACACAGGAGAAAGGGTGAAATGTAGCATACTTGACCTTCAGGTAGTGGGATGGTCAGGGTAATAATCACTATAACAACCTACTGTAGCCAAAACAACATATTGCAACAGCTTAAATGCAGAAACTACTTTCTATTAAGCCTTGCATTAAAGAGATTTGCAAAAATATAAAATGATGCCACACTTTTCACTACTTTGGGGGAAAATACAGTTATTTTGCATAAAAATGTTCTTTTGATTAACACATACTGGGTTTATTAGTAGTATCCATAAATTTATAAAATCCATCAGTTTTAATTTTTGATACGGCAAACATAGATAGGCATAACCCACTTAATGAAAAGCTCTTTGTGATTAGTCTTAAATAATTTCAAAGAGTATAAAGGAACCTTTTTTTTTTTTAAACCTTTACCTTCCATCTTGGAATCAATACTGTATATTGGTTCCAAGGCAGAAGAGTGGTAAGGGCTAGGCAATGGGGGTTAAGTGACTTGCCCAGGGTCACACAGCTAAGAAATGTCTGAGGCCAGACTTGAATCCAGGACTTCCCATCTCTGGGCCTGACTCTCAATCCACTGAGCCACCCAGTTGCCCCCATAAAATAATCTAGAGACTGAAAACTTTCAGAACTGCTACCCTAAATTTGTACAGGTTATTAATGTCAGAACTAGGATCCAAACCCAATTCTGTACCCCTAGGGTTTTTTTTTTTCATTTTAATAATGAGCAATTTTCACGCCCCCGATAATCTTTAATGGTGAAAATAAAAGATAACAAACCAAAAGTGTCAGTGCCCCTCAATTCATACCATATAAGCAACTCCCTTGGAGGCATCAATTATGTGGAAAGAACATTGAGTGTGAAATCAAAGGTCTGGGGTTCAAATTCTGATCCTAGGATTTTATGACCTTATTCAAATCAGTTAATCTCTCTAAACCTTGGTTTCTCCATTTGTAAAATGAAAGGGTCGGATTAGATTGCTTTTAAAAGTTTTTTGAATTGTGAGGACCCGAAGTTTTTTGGAAAATTTTTGTATTTTATTTTTTCCTATAACATGTAAAAACAATTTCAACACTAATTTTTTAAAATTGAGTTCCAAATTCTTTTCCTCCCTTTCCTCTCTTCCCTCTTTTTGAGAAGGCAAGCAATTTCCTAAAGATTGTACATGTGCAGTCAAGCAAAACACACTTCCATATTAGCCGTGTTGCAAAAGAAAAAACAGAACAAAGGAAAAAACAACAAGAAAAATAAAGTTTAAAAAAAGAGTATGCTTTGTTCTGCACTGAGATTCCATCAGTTCTTTCTCTGGAGGATGCGAAGTTTTGTATAACTTTTGCCTAAGGCCAGTCTCTCTGAAGTAGTTGCACTAAGACAAAAGATCTTAGATCTTAGGAGACCAAAGGGCAGAGTCTTCGCATGTTTCCCCAGAGTTTGTCCAAAAAAATCTGTCCAAGAACTACTGTTTGTTCTTCTGATTGATAGCTGGCAACCATCCCCATTTCATTAATGCACCCATACCTAACAAAGACCCAGCTACAAGGCTTTAAGTAAGGAGTCATTTATTTCGTGACCATAAGTCCTAACAGGTGTGTTAAGTACAGCATGTTCCCAGGTCTTCTGAGCTGTTTCAACACCAGTTAACGAAAATTGTTGCTGGTGTTTTTGGTGTGTGTGTGTGTGTGTGTGTGTGTGTGTGTGTGTGTGTGTGTGTGTGTCTTAGCTTGGGGCTTGGGTCCTGCATTATAAGGCACATTTCTGAAACTTACAGATGTTACTTGAGAGGCATATTTTTGTTTCCTCAAGCCTTGGCTCCTGATGGAGGGAACTGGAAATGTTCTCAGAACATGCTCTGCTGAGACATGTTGGACCTTCAATCACTTACTGAGAGCTGCCATAGGACATGTATGAGCAATAGTATATTTAAGTTATCTGGGATTGATAAAGGCTCTGAGAAGAGTTGATGGGTCATTGTAAAATGTTGAAATGGTCCACATTGGTACACGGGAAAGTACTAATAATTCCTATTCATTAATGTAGAGTATATGTGTGTGTGTGTGTGTGTGTGTGTGTGTGTGTGTGTGTGTGTGTATTAGGAGGATTCAGTTATCTCTGGGATTATGACTTTCTACTCAAAATGAGAATTTGACTTGTTTTGCCCAAATATGGTAGCAGATAGTTTTTTTAATTATAATTTTATTTTTATTTTGAATATTTTCCCATAGTTACATATTTCATGTTCTTTCTCTCTCCCCCAAACCCCGCTAACTCCCCTTAGCCGACGCACAATTCCACTGGGTTTTACATGTATCATTGATTAAGACCTAATTCCATATTATTGATAGTTGAGCTAGAGTTATCGTTTAGCGTCTACATCCCCAATAATATCCCCATCAGCCCATGTGTTCAAGTAGTTGTTTTTCTTCTGTGTTTCTCCCCCCACAGTTCTTCCTCTGAATGTGGCTAGTTTTCTTTCTCATAAGTCCCTCAGCCTTGCTCTGGATTCTTGCATTGCTAGTAGATACTTTTGAGTAGTGAATGAAATATTAAACTTGGACTCAGAGCAGATACCTCCTAGTTGTGTGACCCTGGGCAAGTCACTTAACCCTAATTGCCTACCCCTTGTCACTCTTCTGTCTTAGAATAGAATTGATTACAATTGATAGAATTGATTGACAAAAGGTTTTTTCCACCTGGGAGCATATTGGGTGTTGATAGAAGACTAGCTCCTCTGGTGTAAGAGTTTGCCAAACTCTTTTTAAGGCTGTTCATCCACCTTTGATGTCCACTGGTCACCTGAGGCTCCAATAGGCTATATCATGTACTGTGGCCACATCCTGCTAAAATCATCTCAGCAGATTGGTTAAACCAAGGTTGAGTGTAACTGACAGTCTATAAAACTGTTAGTGAGTTTGGGAGATGTCTAGCCCAAGCATGTGAAGACTTCCTTGATAGAATGGACAGATGAGAACAATTAGTTCCAGCTGCCATAAAGGTGGCTGAAACAGGTGTTGTGGAGTGCTTAGAGGTTGGTCAGACATGGAAGATACCAAAGTCATTCCTTACATTTCAGGCCATCATCTGCTGTCCTGACTTTTGCCTTGCCACTAGACTTATATGACTGGAAGAGAGAGTGAGGCTGATGACTTCGTGCAACCCTGCCTCACTGAAATCCAAGTCATGACCAAGTTAAGACATCCCCTCATGAAGTTACTGGTCCTCTTGGAAAATGAATGATGAATAATAACACCTTCATTACCTTCATTTATAAACTGAGGAAAAATCTAAAATTAGTGAAAATAAAGGTGTAATTACTTTTTTCCAGATTGCATAATGATATAATTTTAAATATTTTTCTGACATTTTACAATCCATATTCTCTTCTTCCTTCCCAACATTCTCTCCTCCCCTAGAAGGCAGCTAATAGGTTATAGGTTGTGAGTATGTTATCATAGAATACATATTTCCACATACACCATGTTGTGAAACAAGGCACATGTTGTTTATACTAAAGAAAAATTCATGGAGGAAATAAAATGAGGAACAACTTTTTTTTCTAATGATTCCCTTGGAGTTGTCTTGGATCCTTGCCTTGTTGATAATAGTGAAATCATTCATAGTCGATCATCATAATTTTTCCCCTAAGTTCACAGCTGCCTCACCCCAAAATCTTTTCATGTAGCCCAAGAGAAGGTGGGGTGATCCCAGTTTAAGAAACTGTGCTCTCGAGCAATAATGTCAAACCCAAATAGAAACAGATCCCTGAGGATCACATATTGACTTCGAAAATCACAAATTAACACTATCTCTGTTGTCCTTTCTTTTTATTATTTTGCTAAATATTTCCCAGATTCTGCAACACTGAGGAATTTTACAGCCCACCTGAGTTTGGTAACTGCTCAAGGGTTGGCCTGGGGACATTGAGAAGTTGCTTCTCTTTATAAAGCTTTTATGGGTCCTCGTCAGAACTTGAAGCCAGGTAATCCTTATTCTCTATACATGATGCCATATGGATTCTCTTGGGCATGTACTAAAGCATGCTGAAAGTATTATCAAAAGACTTAGGTTAAAATATTGGCTCTGTCACTTATGACCTCTGTGGGCCCCAGTTTCATTATTAGTAAAAATGAGCAGGTTAGACCAGATGACCTTTAAGAGCCCTCTTAACTATAAATCTTTGCTCCTTTCATTCTATGATTTGCTGAAAATAGCAAACAACAGCTTTTTTTCCTGGACCAGTTTCAAAGATTTTGGGCATATGACCAATTTTCAATTCGTTCTGTATAAACTTGAGTAAGATATTTAAACTCTGAACCTCGGTTTCTTCATCAGTGAAATGAGCGGTTTGGACTGGATGTTCTCTAACATTCTGTGAGCCTTCTACAGCTTCATGTTTTTCTCTTTCCTCTCTCCAACCAGTTTAGTCAATTTCCTCTGCAATTGCCCAATTCCATCAAGTTTGGGCATCAGTAGAACATGCTGCTGGGTAGCTGGTCCTGGACTGCAAGACCTTGGATTGACAGCCCTCCCTAACAGGCTTATCATGACCAGAGCATTTCAAGGATGTAGATCTCATTCTTTTGTTCCACTGTCTTTTTTCCCCAAGATATTTTATTTTATAGAAATAACATGGAAATAGATTTTGAACAATGATACATGTATAAAACCCAGTGGAATTGCTTGTCAGCTCCGGAAGCGGGTAGGGAAGAGGGGTGGGAAAAATCATGAATCATGTAACCATGGAAAAATATTCTAAATAAAAAAAGAATTGTACTCATCTGACTTTAAGAAACAACTTAACAGAACTATTTAAAAAAACCTGTCAAATGTAGCATTGTAATAATTAAAAATGGGTTTGACAAATATAAGAATTTAAAAAATTATTGTGGTCACTGTTTATAAAAAATAAACTTCTTAAGTCAAAATGACTGTTAGCAGCTTTTATTTACAGCAAGGTCAAGATATTAAAGTAGAAAATAGGAAAGAGGTAGAAAACATTGCCTAGCTACAAATACCCTAAGTCCTAATCCTAGTGCCTCCAGACCTCAACCATGAATTCGAAAGCAAAGCTCATCAGAATCCAAAGTCCTAATTAGGAAGTCGAAATTCAAAAAGCCAGGAGATGCTGAAAAATCTGCTGAGAACCTTCAGAGCACACAAGGCTAAGACCCCCAAGAATCTCACCAAAGCTCATGCTGAAGAGAGTGTTCCACTAAAGCGCCAGCTAAGAGAGAGTCTTCACTGAAGAGCCAAGAAATGGATTAAAAAAAAAAAAACACACCTTCTTCTTGGTCTCACCTTTATAGTCCTTTTTGCATGACACTTCCTGTCTCTCTCCCACTTCATAGGAACCAATCACAACCTCCCAATTTGCCTAGCACTGTCCAAGTTGGGGCAGTGCTTTTGGCCTTTGGGGGGTGTGAACTTTTTTTTTCCTAGTAAGTGACTTGTGAAGTCTCTTACTTAGGGGCTTACTAAGTGTTAAGTAGGGGCACTTTAAATTTTTGATTGATTAAATTAAAGGTTGCTGATTGATTACATTAAAAATAAACAAAGAGAATTTAATTCTCTCTTCATAACACCAAGGCTAAGTGAAATAAACTTTTACCAGGCCTATTAAGGAAAAAAAAAGATTTTATTTTACCAGTTACCACCATCTTTTTTTTGTGACCAAGGAGGCTTCAATTGGAGATGGTAGTGGTATCCTTCTGGCAAATGACTAGAATAAGCTTTGTAACCAATTAGAAATAAAAATATTAAGAGGACCTTCTAGAAATTGTAGATTGTTGTCATAAGTCATAGAGAAACTTAGGTCATGACCAAGTCAATATGAGTCATTGGAAGCGGATCTCAACTTCTACTATTAAAATAGACTCTACTGAATTCCCATGTCAGATTGCTGGATTCCAGGCTCAAGGACTTATTTCCCCAGAGCCTACCCTCACAGACCCAATTTAATTACAATCCACATTGACATTGATTAAGGGTTGTTCAAATGGTTCCATGGATGCCAGGTTGAAAGATCTAAGTTTTTCTTAGATCATAAGTGCCAACAAACTTCAAAAGGATCATTTCCCAATCTGTTAGCCCATTGGCAACCTTGCCTCATAAGCTCAGGCCAAAGTTCTGATTCCCTGCTGAGGTCACACAGTTGAGATCTGTGGGCATGGGTGTGTGCCCAGAGGGAGTCTTACCTCCTGTAACCACAATCAGCCCTGATCAGTGGGTAGTACCCAGAGTCACAGTTAAAGACAACCAACTACCCTGGATCATTTCTCATACTGATTGTTTTCTGGCAAAGTCCTACAGGAGTATGTCAATACCAGCTTGGGCCAAACTGCAGGAGAATAGTGTGATGGAGGGAACCCTGGACTTGTCAGTCAGAGGACTTGGAATTAAATTCTCATTACTATCTATGTGACATTGGGCAAGTCACAAATTATGTTGAGTTTCAATCTGAATAACCAATGGAGTGTATGGACAAAAAAAAGCTTTTATTAAGCCCTGGGAATATGAATAGAAAAATCCAAACAAGACTACTTGCTGTCAAGAAACTAAAATTCTATTAGGAGAAGATAATATCTATAAGGAGAACATTAAATATTATAGGAGATGATTAACTGCATGTGGAAATGCCACTGTTAAAAGAAGGGGTTAGGTGGCAGCTAGGTGATTCAATGGATTTCTCTCTCTCTTCCTCTCTCCCTCCCTCCCTCCTTCCTTCTTTTTTTCCTTCCTTTCTCTCTTTCTATCTCCTCCCTCTCTCTCCCTCTCTCTCTTTCTTTCTTTTCTTTTCTTTTCCAGGTCAAGCCTAGAGCTTAGAGGTCCTGGGTTCAAGTCTGCCCTCAGATACTTCCTAGCTCTGTGATCCTGGGTGAGTCACAACCCCAACTGCCTAACCCTTACTGCTTTTCTGCCTAGGAACTGACTTTTAGTATTGATTTCAAAACAGCAGATAAGCATTCAAATATGACCTCAGATACTTAATAGCAGTGTGACTGGGCATGCCACTTCAGTCTTTTTGCCTCAGTTTCCTCATCTGTCAAATGAGCTGGAGAAGGAAATAGCCAACCACTTCAGTATATTTGCCAAGAAAATCTCAAATGGGGGTTTTGAAGAGTTGCAAGTAACTCAATAACAACAACCACCAAGGTAGCATGCTGGATAAAACACTGGGCTTGGAGTCAGAAAGACCTGAATTTAAATCCCATACCAGATATTTACTAGTTGTGTGACTTCTAGGCAAGTCATTGTCTGCCCTTGTTTCTTCGACTATAAAATAGACATCATAATACCACCTACCTCCCAGGGTTGTTGTGAGGATCAAATGAGATACTTGTAAAATGCTTTGTAAAATATTTGCAAAATGCCTGGCACATATAAAGTACTGGATAAATGTTTCTTTCCTTCTTGTCTCCTCTGCCTGGAATTCTCTCCTTCCTCATCTCCTTCAAGTTCTAGCTAAAAATTTACCTTCCTTGGGACATTTTTCTCAATCTCCATCACTTCTAGTGCCTTTCCTCTGATAATTGTGTCCAATTTATTCTGTTTATAGTTTCTTTGTACATGGTGGTTTGCATGTTGCCTCTGTAATTCAACAAAGTTTCTTGAGAGCAGGAACTGTCTTTTGCCTCTACTAGTATCTATACCACTTAGCACAGTGCTTGGCACAGAGTAGACACCTGGCAAATGTTTATTGACTGATTTCTGGACCAGGGGTTCTTAATCTGGCTTCCATGGATAGATTTCAGGGGGTCCATAGACTTGAATGGTAAAAATTTACATTTTTATTTATTTTTCTTTTTTAATTTCTCATTCTTTTTTAAATTTAAAGATATTATATTTTCTACTTACATGTAATAAAGATTTTCTACAGTTTAATCTTCATTCATTAACCTCTAACTGAAATTTAACATTTTCTTCAATTGTTTAAAAATACTATTCTGAAATAAAGTCAAAACAACTTTGAGGTACTAATACATACCTAGCAGATTGGCCAATATGACAGTAAAGGAAAATGATAAATGTTGGAGGGGATGTGGCAAAATTGGGACACTAATACATTGCCAGTGGAGTTGTGACTTGATTCAACCATTCTGGAAGGCAATTTGGAATTACGCCCAAAGGGCTTTAAAAGAAAGCATGCCCTTTGATCCAGCAATACCACTACTAGGTTTGTACTCCAAAGAGATAAAAAAAATGTTTGTACAAGAATATTCATAGCCACACTCTTTGTGGTGGCAAAAAATTGGAAAATGAGGGAGTGTCCCTTGATTGGGGAATGGCCTAACAAATTGTGGTATATGTTGGTGATGGAATATTATTGTGCTATAAGGAATGATTAACTGCTTGATTTCTATAAAAACTGGGAAGACCTACATGAACTGATATGGAATGAAATGAGCAAAGCCAGGAGAACATTGTACACAGTAACTGAAATATTATGGGACAATCAAATGTAATAGACTTTGCTAGTAATAGTGATGCAATGATCCAGGACAATCCTAAGGGACTTATGAGAAAGAACAATATCCACATTGAGAGAAAGAACTGTGGGAGTAGAAACACAGAAGAAAAACATGATTTATCAGTTGTTTACATGGGTATAGGATCTGGGGCTTTGGCTTTAAAAGATGATTACAAAAATGAATAATATGGAAATACGTATTGAATGATAATACATGTATAATCCAGTGGACTTGCTTGTCAGCTCCAGGAGGCAGGGAGGGAAAAGGGGAGGGAAAGAATATGAATCATGGAACCATGGGAAAAAATTTAAAAAAAATTATTCTGAGAGGGGGCAGTTAGGTGGCTCAGTGGATTGAGCCAAGCCTTGAGATGGGTGGTCCCGGGTTAAATCTGGCCTTAGATATTTCCTAGTTATGTGACCCTGGGTAAGTCACTTGACTCCTATTGTCTAAAGACCCTCTTCTGCCTTGGAACTAATACATAGTATTGATTCTAAGATGGAAGCTAAGGGTGGGAAAAAAAGACTAAAACATAGGGGCATCTGGGTAGCACTGTAGATACAGTGCCAGTCCTGGAGTCAGGAGGACCTGAGTTCAAATCTGACCTCAAACTCTTCCTAGCTGTGTGACCCTGGGCAAGTCAGTTGATCTCCATTGCTTAGCCCTTACCACTTACTTGCCTTGAAACCAATACACAATATCGATTCTCAAATGGAAGTAAAGGGTTTTTCCCCCAAAGTATTATTCCAACAAGGGGACCATAGGGTTCCCCAGACTTACAAAAGAGTCCAGGACAAAAAAAAGGTTAAGAACCTATGTTGCTAAACCATGGAGAATACCAACGTGAACATTCCATTAAGTTCTAGAAGATTGTCTTAAGTCATCAGGCATGAACTAATGTGGCCAACTCTGATCTGGAGTTACATTTTATGTAATGGACTCATTCTGTCAAGTGAGAGATGCTGGAGTGCCCTTCTTTGGTCCATGACGATGAACTGGGTCCCCTGAGTAAGAGAATAATTGAGAGTGGTCAGCAACTGAGAAGAATGCCAGGTTGGGAACGCTAGCATGTTTGGGGAATTCTGGGGAATAGCCAAGTAGGGAGAAAGAGAGGATTGAGTTCCCCACTGAAGAAGACATTTGTTGCCATTTTCTAGGGATGGCAGAGAGCCTCAGGTAGAATGAATGCAGAGATGGGAGAGGGGCTTGCGATGGGGAGCAGTGACCCATGAAATCTTCTGAGAGCATTTAGAATGGAGAGCTTCATGAAAAAAGGATGAAAGGGAGCAACAAATCTTTCTGTGTTCCCTGTTGGAGACCTTCCCAGGGCAGGTATAGGTACTGTATAGGTCTAGGGGTGAAAGGGGAAAGAGGAGGATGCTTGTTATTTTGGGGAATTCTGGCCCAAGTCCTACTAGTTTTCTTTAATCCCTGAATAAACCTGTTTATATTCCTAGCCTTGTGTATCTGTGTGCTAATAAGGGTTATAGGTGACTTGGTGAGGCTGTTCCCACTGCCTTTTGGGAACATTTTTGTCTTTTCATTCCAACACATTGATGCCCTGTAGGTATTTGGGGATGGATCTGAGTGGGAGTCAGTGAGATGGGGAGGGAGAAGGCTCCCAAAGTGTAACTGGGTCCCCTTTGTCAGGAGGGAGTTTTCTAACAGACAGAGATGAGAACAGGGGCTCAGGGAGGTCCTGTTGCTAAAGGTGGGACGTGACCAGAGGTACTATGGGAACATACACACTTTGATAACAGATCAAGGATAGATCATTTCATTTCACAACATTTTTTGGAAGGGTCCAAACTTGTAATTTTATTAACATAGAGAACTCCCTGAGGGGATGCTCACTTACCTGATGCAGATTGGCAGTTCATCAGAGGGATTAAGTAAATGGCAAAGGAAACAAACCCTCATTAAGCATTTTTTTTATGTAAGCAAGAAGTTAAATTATTGACTCAGGAGTCCAATTCCACTATTGGGACAAGATGCCAAAGTTATTGACAGCAAGAAAAATACCCAGAGGTACAAAATGTAGAAATCATATGTGGTAACAAAAACCTGAAAGTGAAATATGTGCCTAACACCATGAAATAGAGAAGGAAATGACACGCACTGCCCTAAGATCTTAACAATGATCTCACCACAACACTGGGAAGTGGGTGCTATTGTTATACCCATTTTACGGATGAAGAAACTAAAGCAGAGGTGAAGTGACTTGCCCAGGGTTGCATACCTAGTAGCATCTGAGAGTGAGATCTTCCTGACTCCAGGTCCAACACTTCATCCATTTACCTTCTGGGTCATAAGCAGGATTTGAATCCAGATCTTTTTGACTCCAAGACTGGCCTTCTGTCCTCTGTGCCATGCTGATCCTATAGTTACAATGAATATAAAGAAAGAGCAAGCATGGTTGGCCCAGGAGTGGGGCAGGAGGCAATGCTTCCAGTCCCGGCACTTCCACTGTGGAGAAATAGCTTTCCTTTGGCTACAATTCCTGCTTTTGTTTGGGTCTGAGCTCCTGCCTTACAGCAGTACACTGTTCTGTTTTGAGACAGCAGAGAACCTGTAGTTTCAGGCCTCGGGGTGAGAAGGAGGAACATACAGAACATCTGAAATAATCCATTGTGCTTAATATGCTTTCATTGCATTATTTGAGATATTTTGTTGTTTTTCAGTTGCTTTTTCAATCACATTTGACTCTTCATGACTCTGTTTGAGGTTTTTGTGGCAGAGATACTGGAGTTGTTAGCCATTTCCTTCTCCAGCTCATTTTATAAATGAGGAAACTGAGGCAAACAGGGTGAGGTGACTTGCCCACAGTCACAACACTAGTAACTGCCTGAGATCAGAATTGAATGTAGGAAGATGAGTCTTCCTGACTCCAGGCCCAGTGCTTATCCATTTGGTGCCCCCTTTCTTTATTTGTACCTGATGTTTATGAGTCTTTTGTATCTTATTTCTGTGGTGGAGGAAATAAATAGCTGCCCCCTACCTTATATCCATATTCCATGCTGAATACCTTTCCTAGAAAGTTACTCACATTTTGGGGAGACCAGAAACATGAGCCCTACCTGGACTTTGCTTCAGATATTTTCCTGGTCTTATTCCAGGAGTAGGGATGCAGAGCCACAGGGAGAAACCTGATCTCCTCCTCTCTTGGGACCAAGGATTGAACCCAGCTCTGTGTGATCCCAGAGTAGAGGCTCTTCCTGGGGTCTCTCTTGGCTGTACCATACATAAAAAATTAAGGATAGCTTAACGGCACTGTAGAAATCATAGTTCAGGGAAAGAACTGTTGGCGTTGTCTTCCACATCAGTGAATCTTTGGTTTTATTTTGGGGTTTTAGCTATGTATGAATGCGCTCTTACAACAATGACCAATATGGAAGTGTGTTTCACATGACAATAAAATGGAAAAAAAGGAAAGAAAAAAAAAAGGAATCATAGTTCATAAGATACAGAGCTGAGAAGTACCTTTAACGTCATCCCACTTCATTTTACAGATGTGGAGAAGGAGGCCTAGAAAGAAGAAACAGAATCTTTTATAATAACAGAGCACATACTTAAAGATTCAATCCATCTGAAACTGAATGCAGATTTCTTTCCTGCGCCATACTTCCATCCCAATGGTGGAAACAGCCAGGTAGAATGGAAAGACCAGAACTGGGGATTAGGGTTTCTGACCTGAAATCAACAGACCTTTCCATTTTATGTTGGGATAGAAGTATGGTGCCGGGGAGAGGGTCCCGGATTTGATTTCAGAAGAAAGGCCAAATTGCTTAGCCCCACCACCCACCCTTGGTTTCCTACCCTGAAAAATGACTTGACCAAGCGGGGCCCAATGATCCCCGAGGCACTTTATATCTCTAAATCTTGTGATCCCATTTGGAGCAATGGGGGCAGTGGAGTGTAAACTCTAACAGGTTCTCTTGTCTCTAATTGGGTCTCTTGTCAGTCTAGATTACTGGCCTCAGAGCCATAATCCTATGCTCCACAAATATCAATCTGCCCTCAATGCAAGATGCCAGCTGCTCCCTGGGCTTGTCCTTTTCCCCTATATCCTCGTACACATAGAGGTGGAACAGTAGGTTTTCTTTCTTTCAAGAAAATAAGCCCACGGGCAGCATATTCATCCCCATTCTAGAAATGAACCCAAGCAGTCAGGTTGCCAAGCTTTGCCCCATGATATGTTTTCTTTCCTAAGGTTATTCTCTAGCTCTGAAATCAGACCTCACCCATGCAAGTAAGGGCTGGGCGGCTGATGCAAGATGCTTCTGAATTGCTCATTTTCTGTTGCCAGCCTGTTTGGGGAGGGGAGCATCAATTTAAATGCTGCCACGGGAGATTATTTTGGCTGCGAAACTGCAATGGAAATGGCTGCCAAGGCTTTGCACTGTAATTAGAAAGTCAGAGCTCTTACATGTTGGAGCTTAGAGAAGAAAACCAGAAAAAGGGACAACATTCTCCTGGAAGGGGGATGGGTATTTGAGGGCAAAAAGGGGTGAGGGAGGGAGGGAGAGAGAGAGAGAGAGAGAGAGAGAGAGGGAGAGAGAGAGAGAGAGAGAGATATGTGGGTGGACAAAGGGCTCATATAGGCACCAACAAAGGTGATTCATTCAGAGGCTTAAGAGGAAGGCATTGAAGGAGGGGGAAATCCAGCAATATGGTGGTTACACAAAACCAAACTGAAACAAAAAGACTCACATAGAAGTAAAATAAAAGCAAGGGGCCAGTGGATAGAGCTAAAACTGGAGATGCAAGATCCTCAGCTCAAATTTGGCCTCAGAAACTTCTTAGTTATTGTGACCCTGGGCAAGTCACTTAACACCCATTGCCTAGCCCTTATTAGCACTGCTCTACCTTAGAATCAAAACCTAATATTGATTCTAAGACAGAAAGTAAATGGGTTTTTTTTAAGGCAAAAATCTATTACAGAACAAAGCTTATTATGCTTCTCTGAACTCAAGAGTGAGAGGCTGGACCTCTTTCATTGGTAAAGATGAGGGAATTCCTACCAAGGCAGTTCTACAATTTAGCCTTAGAAAGGGCCCCAGGGCATAGAAAGATTAAGTGACTTGCCCTAACTCACACAGCTAATCTATGTCAGAGGTAGCATTTGCACCCAGGTCTGACTGATTTGGAAGCCAGTTCTCTCCAGTGTAAGCCACTGCTTTTAATGAAGATGCAATGGTTGAAGAAATGGCAAGAGGGGTCACAGAAATATGGGAGCTCTGTGTTTAATTATGACAAGCATGGCTCCCAGGCAAGGTTGAAGAATGGGGATTAAATCATGAACCCCAAATTCTTGACTTCTTAGCAGGCAACCTGGCTAAGTAATGGACAAAAGAAGGGAAGTGAGTATAAAAGATGGAACCATGGCTCCATCAAAGTATTAGAAGAATTGGTTTCTGATCCTGGTTCTGTCTGAATCTAACTACTCTTTTTGATCTTAGACAAGACATTTCTTCCCTCTGGGCCTCAGTTTTCCCTTATATAAAATTAAGTTCATTAAAGGTGTAAAAAATGCTTGCCATGTATACTGAAGATATAGCCTAAATGATGAAATAGACCCTGACCTAAAACAACTTATATTTACTAGAGGAGGGAAGAGGGTGGGGGACAAATAACTGACATACAAATAAATAAATATAAAATAATTTGAAGAAGGAGAGAAGGATTTGGGAAAGGCTTTATAGGCAAAGTGGTGATTTGGAGGGAGATGCAGATTCTGAGAAACAGAAAGATAAGGGAGCATATTCCATACAAGGGTGTTGGCTTGGGTGAGTACAGTCCCAGAGGCAGGAGACAGCATGTCAGGTAAAGGGAATGACAGCTCAACAGTACAGTTTGGATGGAATGTAAAGGGTGTGGAAGATTGTCATGTATGGAAAGTTAGAAAGATACATTAGAGTCAAATTGGGAAAGATCTCCAACAATAGTTTAAGGAGTTCGTGTTTTATCCCAGAGACAATAGGGAGCTACTGATGATTTTTGAAAAGAGGAATGACATGTTTAGACTGAGGGTGTAGGGAAATTATTTTCTTAGCAGTGTGGAGGATGGATTGGAGATAAGAGAGGCTAGTACAATAATCCTAGCATGAAATGAGGAGAGTCTAAGCAAAAGAGGTGCCTGAGTGAGTAGAGAGATGGGCACCAATTAGATTTATCATGGGATAAATGACAAAATTCTGTATAAATATCATATGTACTCAATTCCTAATATGTTGCTTGTTCCATTAGAATGTGAGCTTTTGAAGGGCAGAAACTGACTTTTGGGTGTCTTTGTATCTACAATGTTTAGCATGGTGCCTGGCACTTAGTAATAAATAATAATTATATTAATAAATATTAATTATATATAAATAATCACATTATGTATCTTATATTTAGATATGTAATAGTATACCATAAATATAATAAATTATACTTATCTAGAAGCATATTAATAAATATAATAAATAATGATTATGTAATATATTTACACATACATATATTGCTGAATAACAATTATATTAATAAATAATTAAGTGCTTGTCCTTGTTGTTGATGGGCTATGGGGCACGAGGAAGAAGGAAAAGTAATGGATGACTCATTCAGGAGATGGTGCCCTCAGGAGGACAAATTTAGCAAAGGAAAATAATGAGTTCCATGTTGGTCATGATGAGTATATACATCTAGGGAGAGCTGCTTAGCTGGCAACTGATAATATGGGAGTGGAATTCAGTAAATAGATTTGGATAGGAGATATAGAATTGGAAATCACCTCTATTTTTTTATTTTTAATTTTTCTATTAATTGAATTTGTGTCCAGGTATTCCAAACCCTCTTTCCCATCCTCATACCATAGAAGGATTCATCCGGCAAATGGACAGGTATATTGAGATTATGTCTTTTGTGTTTCCATTTCTCAGCTCATTCTCTGGAAGTGAACATCTATAAGTCATTCTTCAAATACTAAAGCTGTAGCTGTATATACTTTTCTCTTGGTTCTACTTGGTTTTACTCTTCATTATCTCATGTAGTTCTTTCCAAGTTTTTTAAAAACATAATCTGCTCATCATTTTGTACAGTGTAGTAGTATTCCATCAAAATTTATTTAGCCACTCCCCAATTGACAGGCATCCCATCTATTTCCAATTCTTTGCCACTACAAAGAGAATACTATAAATATTTTGGAACATAAAGGTTCTTTTCCTTTTTCCCTGGCAAACTTGGGAACTAGATCCAGCAACGATATTGGTGGTATATACAGTTTTATAGCTCTTTGGACATAATTCCAAATTGCTCTCCAAAATAATTGGATCAATTCACAGTTCCACCTACCATGTATGTGTTCCCCATTTTCCATATCCCCTCCAACATTTGTCATTTTGTCATTTAAGCCAATCTGAGAAGTGGGAGATGATACATGAGAATTGTTTTGGTTTGCATTTCCATAATTAGTAGTAATTTAGAGCATTTTTTCATGTATTTATATATATAGCTTTGATTTCTTCATTCAAAAACTGTCCATATCTTTTGTCCATTTATCAATTAGGGGACAGCTTTTATTCCTGTAAAACTGAAAAAGCTCTCACTGTATTTTAGATATGAGACTTCTATTTGAGAGCTAAGTCTCCCGTATTCAGAAATAAGGAAAATCCAGGACAGATGCCCTGATTTTCTCCCCAAAGTAGGAAGTAAGGTTACCAATAAGTGGAGTGAGGCTGAAGGTAGTGTTGGACTGAAAAGACTGACATGTGTTAGTGAAGGCAGGGATGAAATAGCATAAATTTGAGGTGGATCCATTGAGCACACATATATGATGTCCTCCGTTAAGATTTAGCATCACAGAGGTAGGAACAGAAAAGTTGGGTGTTAGAGGAGACCTCAGGTTGAGAATTAGCAAGACACAAACAATAGAAAGACAAGAGATCTTGGGATTCAAGGGTGGACAGCATAATGTTGAATTAATTGACTGCTGGGTCAAGATTGTGAAGGAAGAATAAAGTGAAACCAACTCTAGGGTGATAAGACTGGGGAAAAGAGAATCCTGGAGAGAGTGGAGATGCCATCAGGGATGATGAAAAGGTTGAGAAGTCTTAAGCCAGGAAGAGAAATAGAATGATGAGTTTTATGATCAGACAGGAATTTCAGAATTCAGGATCATGGAAGGAGTTGGATTAGGTGATCTCTAAGGTTCTTTCCAACTAAATCCTGTGATCTTATAAATAGATGATAGACTGAAGTGTAGGTCGAATTATTCCTATTCATTAAATTGTGAAATATCAGAGCTGGAAGTGACCCTAGAAGATATCTTGGTATAATAGAAAAGTTCGCTGTGGCTCAACAAAAGTGACTTGACCAAGGGGACACAGCACATGAATCGTCTTCCATTTCTCCTGTCTTCCAGTTTAGGGGTCTTTCTTGTGGCCCACACTCTTTTCTTCTCTCTCCATTACTGGTCTATTAGATGGAGGAGAGAAAATAGTCAAGTCATTTGAATGGGGTGGTTTGAAGAGATTGAGAGAGGGAGCCACTGTTTAAAAAGCTTCTTTGGCAGCCCTGATAAAAAATAAAGAAATGGAGCATTCCCCCCACTACATGTCCCAACCATATGTGGGGAGATCTTGTGGCCAATTTGCCTTATTAGTGAAATCCTTTAAAGTACAAAATGCTTTTATGTTCACAAAATATTTTTGCTTCAGGCAGACTGGCATGCTGGTCTTGGATTTAGCAGAGAACCTTTGATCAAATTGGACTTCTATACTTTAGGAGAACCAGTGCAAGTTTTTTCCTCTCTCCTACCCTCGGTTTTTTCCTTCTGTAAAATGGGAATTATATCAGCAATACAATGATCCAGGACAATTCTGGGACTTATGAGAAAGAATGCTCTCCCCCTCCAGAGAAAGAACTGTCGGAGTCAGAATGCAGATGAAAGCAAGCAATTTTTCAATTGTTTATTTGGATTTATGTTTTGGGGGGGGGTGTTGGCTTTATAAGATTATTCACTTATAAAAATGAGCAATATAGAAATATGTTTCGCATGATAATACATGTATAACCCAGCCTGCCAGCACCAGGATGGGGAAGGGAAGGGAGGGAGGGAGATAAGTTCGATCCTATAACTTAGGAAAACTTGTGTGGAAATTTATTACATGTAATTGATTTAAAAAATAAAAATATAAAACAAATGAGTACTATAATATTTGTGCTGCTAATCTCACATGATTATCTTTGGGTAAATGCTATCTTAAAAATCTATATGGAAGGTGTGTCTAAATGAACGAGTTGGAGGTCAGAAGTAAGATGGATTGACAGTGAATGAAGTCACCTTCCTTGTCCTATCTCTTGGGCTCTACTCAGCAAAGAATTGGGGAGATTTTTGGATTGAGCAAAGTAGCTGGAAATTACCATGCTTAATTCTAGAAGGAACCTAGCAGAGGTGATGGCTGTAGGGGCAGAATCCTTCCCCTCTCACCTGCACGTGTGCCTGATACATGCCACCTCCTGCAAGAAACCTAGACGTTTAACCTTGAAGAGTTAAAAAGAAATTTACATCCCATAAGACCACCTCTAGTCCCAATCCCTAGAATATGACGGCTCAGATAAATCATAATCATCTCTAGCAGACTGATGAAGATGGCCGAGGCCTCATGGTTTGCTTTGATTTTTCTACATTAGGGCACCTCTGATGTCATGTTGCTAAATATGTCTTAATTTAGGAGATCAGACTCTAGGATAAGAAATAATTGATCGTTTCCCGCTTTTATTTGACTGTGACGCTTTGGGAAAAGACACATATCCTGCACGTCCCAATGCTCTCTTACTTTCCATTCAATCAGCATTTATTAAACTCCCTGAATGAGCTAGGGCTGAGGGAGATACAAAGTTAAGATATAATAGTCCTGTTGTCATGGAGCTCACAGTCCAAGAAGAGGACATGGGACATACACACTTAACTGTGATAAATAATATGATGTTATTGTTCAGTCATTTCTCACTAGTGACCCAGTTTGGGGGGTTTTGGACAAAGATTCTAGAATGGTTTGCCATTTCCTTCTCTAGCTCATTTTACAGATAAAGAAACTGAGGTAAGCAAGGTTAAGTGACTTGTCTAGGGTCACACAGCTACTTTGCCATTTCCTTCTCCAGCTCATTTGAAAGATGAGGAAACTGAGGCAAACAGGATTAAGTGATTTATTCAGGGCCACATAGCTAGTTATGCCATTTTCTTCTGCAGCTCATTTTATAGATGAAGAAACTAAGGCAAACAGGGCTAAGTGACTTGTCCAGGGGCACATGGCTAGTTTGCCATTTCCTTCTCCAGCTCATTTGACAGGTGAGGAAACTGAGGCAAATAGGGCTAAGTGGCTTGTCCAGGGTTGCACAGCTAGCTTGCCATTTCCTTCTCCACCTCATTTTACAGATGAGGAAACTGAGGCAAATAGTGCTAAGTGACTGAGGCTAGTAAGTGTCTGAGGCCAGATTTGAACTCAGGAAAATGAGTCTGAACTCAAGATGAATCTTCCTCACTCCAGGGTTGGTGCTCTATGTAATGTGCTACCTAGCTGTTGTTAAATATGACAGAGAGGTACAATTAGAGTGTCCCATGAGCCACATGTAAGAGAGACAACAGATAGTTTTCATTAATTTAGGATTTTTTCCCTCAACTAAGTTATTGGGCCAAACTCTTTGGAGTAATCATGAATCTCATTGAAGAGTCTCTGTGATTTTTTTGATACTCAGGACCACTTAATCTGCAAGCCAGAGTATTCAGAAGGCTCACCATTTAGAGCAGGGGTTGGCAACATATGGCTCTTGAGCCATATCTGGCTCTTTTGAGGGTCGGATATGGCTCTTTCCACAGGAGCCATAAAGTCTATGTTTTTTCAGGCACTGTTACAGGAGCGGCACTGTGAGCACTGTACGGCTCTCACGAAATTACATTTTTAAAAAATGTGGCATTTATGGCTCTCACGGCCAAAAAAGGTTGCCGACCCCTTATTTAGAGGGAATCCTTCCTAGTCCAGCTACTTATGATTTGTATGGTCTTGGGCAGGCTACCCAATCTTCCTGGTCCTCAATTTCTTTATCTATGAAATAAGGGAATTGGATTTACTGATCTTGCTGGTCCCTGCTTCAAATCTATGATCCTCCCTCAACATCCCTTCAAGGGATAAATTATAATAATTTATTTTTTTAAGGTTAGTAATAAATAATATTTATTTTATAGGTCAGCAATAAACAATTTATTTTTTAAAGGCCATTATTAGCTAAATAAGCTACTTGCTTTATCACATCAAGATTAGAAAAGAAGCTTTTCTGGTAGGAAAACAGTGGGGAGTTTGGCACAGAAAAGACTGTGTGTGGTACAGATATTCCTAAATGGACAAAGGACATTAACGCTCACAGTCCAGAGTTCTGAGTCACTCCTAAACACATGAGCTTTTCTCATACGTGTGTCTTCATGCTAGGTTTCTGTATATGCCCCCTTCTCCCATAGACACTGAGTGCATTGTGAGAGAGTAGGAGCCAGTTGTATATTTGTTGGTTATTTCTACACTTGCTCATTTTGAGTTCCCATAATGGGCTGTTATTGAGTTTGTCCTGTTATTAAGTAAATGATTCTATTTAAGATGGACTGGCATCATTGTTGTGAGTTATCTTTGTTACAGTGTCTGAATCAGGATTTGAACTCCAAGCCCAGAGTTCTCTGCCCCGTGCCATCTAACTTTTCTACATGTAGGTGTACAAAGATTTTCTAAGAAGTCGTAAGACACAGAAATAATTGCCGGAGTCCTCTGGGGGTAGGTTAGTAGCTATTCCGGCAGTGTCGAGGGGCGAGAAGCCCTGCGCATCCCACTTAATCTTGGGAGTCTCAGATGCAAAGGTCACCTCGAATTTTGGCGTCTGCCTCAGGGGGCAGTAAGACAGAGCTTAATCCCATGTCTCCCAGCGACATGGCTCCCGCTTCCCTTTATGCCCCGGCTGTCACAGCAACTCTGCCCACACCGAAAACCTCAAAGGAAGCTCATTTCCCGAGCGTCACAAAGATAATGTGGGCAAACTCTGCGCCATGTCTGCTGTTTGATCAAGGAATGGTACAGAGTCCAGCCCGTCGATTTCTCTTCAGCTGAAGCAGGTGTATTTAATGAGAAGTCAGCCATAAACACGAGAGATCAAAGCCGGCTGCCCAGCTCATTCAGATCCTATTCACTGAAGAGAACCTGGGCCAGAAAAAGGAGATAAGAAGGATAATGGCTTTTCTAGGAGAGGAGGAAAAAACAATTTCCCTCGGGTTGGGGGGGGGGGCACTGCAAATAATGATAATACCGTGTCGTCTTTCATTATGATTTCTCTGGAGAAGGGAAAGACTAAGTGACGCATTCAGCTAGTATTGTTTTCAAGGAAAGATGTGGGGGTGCATACTTCCACCTGGCCCTTGCTCTCCTCTTCCCTCCACCCCTTCCTTGCCCTCTTTCTCTTCCTTCATCTCCCTCCCCCGCTTTTAAAATAAATAAGAAAAAACTTGGGGGGTCCATGCTTCCCCCCTATTCTTGTTCTCCTCTCCTCCACTCATTCCCTGCTGGTCTCTCCCTTCCTTCATCTCCCTCATTTAAAAATAAAATAAATAAGGAAAGAATTGGGATGTATGCTTCCCTTGCTCTTGCTCTCCTCTCTCCTCCCCACTTCCCTGCCCTCTCTCCCTTCATCTCCCTCCCCCTTTAAAAATAAAATAAATAAATAAGGAAAGAATTAGGGTTGTCTGCTTCCCCCTGCTTTTGCTATCCTCTCTCCCCTCACTTCTCTGCCCTCTCTCCCTTCATCTCCCTCCCCCTTTAAAAATAAATAGGGAAAGAATTGAAGGTACATGCTTCTCCCTGCTCTTGCTCTTGCTCTCCTTTCCACCCTCCATTCTCTGCCCTCTCTCCCTTCATCTCCCTCCCCCTCTTTTAAAATAAATAAGAAAAAACTTGGGGGTCCATGCTTCCCCCCAATTCTTGTTCTCTTCTCCTCCACCCATTCTCTGCTGGTCTCTCCCTTCTTTCAGCTCCCTCATTTAAAAATAAAATAAACAAGGAAAGAATTGGGGGTGCATGCTTCCCCCTGCTCTTGCTCTCCTCTTCCCCACCCCATTCCCTGCCCTCTCTTCCTTCCCTTCACCTCCCCAGCTGAAAAATAAAATAAGGAAAGAACTGGGGGCACATCTTGCTCTCCTCTCTCCCCCCAATTCTCTGCCCTCTTTCCCTTCCTTTATCTCCCTCTCCCCCTTTAAAAATAAAATAAATAAATAAGGAAAGCCTTAGGGGTGCATGCTTTCCCCTACTCTTGCTCTCCTCCCTCTCCCTACCTTCCCTGCCCTGCCCTCTCTCTTCCTTCACCTCCCTCCCTACCTCTAAAAGTAAAATAAACAAACAAATAAATAAATAATAAATAAGGAAAGATTTGAATACAGGACTTCTTGACTTTGGACCTACCCTCTAGTCTTTATTCTGTGCTATAGACTCTTATAATTCTCATCATCATCATCATTCTAGATCCACAAGGTCATCTAGTCCAACCCCTTCATTTTACAGTTGAGAAAACTGAGACCCAAGGACTTAATCAAAATCATATAGGTAGGAAACATCAGAGATAAGACCTGGGTTTGAATTTTGGTTCTGCTGTTTACTACCTGTGCGACCATTGGAAAATAATTTTCCTTCACTGGGTCCTGTTTTGTCCTCTGTAAGAAGAAGAGGTGATAGGTAGGGCAGATAGGTGGCTCAGTGGATGGAGAGCAAGGCCTAAAGAGTTGGGAGGTGGGGTGTCCTGGGTTAAAATCTGGCCTCCCACACTTCCTAGCTATATGACCCTGGGCAAGTCACTTAACCCCCATGGCCTAGCCCTTCTGCCTTCAAACCAAAACATATTATTGATCTAAAACAGAAAGGTTAAAAAAAAAAAGATGAGGAGGAAGGATTGAATGATCTCTCAAGTCCATTTCCAATGATCAGACCCCCCTGGCCATAGGTGGGCACCTAGGTTTCATACAATGCTTTTTTTTTCCTATTTAGTGTCTTCCAAGACTGGAAAATTCCACTGTTTTGTTCATGAGATGCATTATGAAAGAAGAAGTTGATCATAGCAGTAATCTAACCACATCCCAATTAGGGAAGCATAATCTTCCTTCACAAATTTCCCTCAGAGTCCATTTGGAAATGGGTTCATTTGCTTCATACTCCCATCTAAAACCCATTGAAAAGTAGGAGAAATAAAAAGATTCTGGCTTTAATCAGACCTTCATCAGACCATCACTTTTCCAGACAAGCTGCCAGAGAAACAGGTTCTGGACAGGCCCCAGGGTGGGCGAATGGAGCTGTTAGATCATATGTCTGAAAGGCACACACAATGGGCCATGTGTAGGAAAGAAATCTTGCCTCACTGATTCTCTGATTCTAATTCACAAAACTGAACGGCTGACCTTTCCTTTGCTTTTATTATTTCTTCTTTTGTGGGTATGTACGTAAAGGAGGGAGGAGTTGGTTTTCTTCTTCTTCTGTGACTTGGCTATACCTCAAAGACACTTGCTAACAAACAAAAGTCCTTAGGGTCAGCCCAGCCTTAGGAAAATTGAATAATTGGGGGAATATCCAGGCTGGTGCTTTCCCTGGTCTCCCAACCTCTCCTCTGTTTTTTGCCTTCCTTTTCATTTATCCTTCTCAGTATTCTCCTCACCCCAACCCCAAGTCACTCAGAGGAAAGGATCTGACATAAGTCATTTATACTTTACTGAGAATAAATGTAAGTCAAGGGTTTTGATGAGTAGAAAATCTTATCATTTGGCTCGAGCTAGGTTTGAATATTGCCTCAAACACATGCTAGCTGCGTGACGTTGGAAAATCACAACCTCTCTGAGATGGTTTACTCTAAAAATGGGGAGAAAAATAGTAGTGAAAGGCTTTGCACCGTCCTCTAACACGAAACCTTGCCATCTCCTTCCACGACATTGGCATTGCTCATCCCTCAGTGAAGTTGCTAAGAAAAATACCTTTAATGTAATATTCTCAAACTATGGTCCTCCTTCTCTTAGAAGGCCCCATGGTCTTGAGAAGGGTCCATGTAGCCAAATGTGTGTCTAGAACTGTCATTTTTACTCTTTTTTAGAACCAACAGAATATGTAGTAGGACTCAGCTTCATAAATATAGTAGATAGATTGCCAGGCCTGCAAACAAGAGTTCCTGGGCTTAAAACTGGCCTCAGACACTTCCTAGCTATGTGACCCTGGGCAAGTCACTTAACCCTGTTTGCCTAGCCCTTACCTTGCTGTCTTAGAGTTGTTTCTAAGACAGAAAAATAAGTTGTTGTTTTTTTCCTATAGTTTTTTTTAAACCCTTACTATCTGCCTTAGTGTTGATTCTAAGACAGAAAGGTGGTAAGGGCTAGGCAATTGAGGTTAAGTGACTTGCCCAGGGTCACACAGCTCAGAAGTATCTGAGGCCAGTTTTAAACCCAGGTTCTCCCAATTCCAGGTCTGATGCTCCATCCACTGTGCCATCTAGCTGTCTCTGAAAGTAAGGGTTTAAAAAATAAGTTAAATAAATAAGGAAAGTGATGTCATATAGGCTGAAAAAATAATGTCTCACACCTATGCATTACTATTTTTCAAATGTATTGCAGGCTGTTGTTATAACCAAAATGACAAATTTGTTTTAAAATGCTATTACATTAGAGAAATGGTCTTCATCAGATGTTTTTTCCATCAGTGGGTTCTTAGATAGCATAAGTCCCCTCGTGGTTGAGGCAGGGAGAAAAGGTAGGTCCATGAACAATATTCGGACATTCTGAAGAAGTCTTCATATTTTTTTTTAATTTTTTTAAACCCTTGTACTTCGGTGTATTGTCTCATAGGTGGAAGATTGGTAAGGGTGGGCAATGGGGGTCAAGTGACTTGCCCAGGGTCACACAGCTGGGAAGTGGCTGAGGCCGGGTTTGAACCCAGGACCTCCTGTCTCTAGACCTGACCCTCACTCCACTGAGCTACCCAGCTGCCCCAGAAGTCTTCATATTTAACAAGCTTGAAAGTTATTGGCTAAAAGTATTAGGAGGGAAGCTAGTTGGCACCATTGTTAGAGTGCCAGACCTGGAGTCTGGAGGACCTGTGTTCAAATTTAACCTCAGACACTGTAAGGCGCATAACCTCCCCTCACCGAGCCCTTACTGCTCTTCTGCCTTGGAATCAATACTTGTATCGATTCTAAAATAGAAAATAAAGGTTTTTAAATAAACAGGATTGAGGGAAGCACTGTGGTACATGGTAGAAAGAACACTGGAAAGAGACATCATGGCAGAATGGATCCAGGGTCAGGCATAAGACCTAGGTTCAAATCCTGCCTCTGACACATAATAAATGTATGACCCTGAGCAAGTCTTTGTGTCCCAGGCATCCTTCTAAAAACATTAGCATGGGTATAGGTTGCTCCCAGTGTATCCA
Source organism: Gracilinanus agilis (assembly GCF_016433145.1). NCBI lineage: Eukaryota > Metazoa > Chordata > Mammalia > Didelphimorphia > Didelphidae > Gracilinanus > Gracilinanus agilis. The sequence goes on from NC_058131.1 coordinate 54,082,067, forward strand.
TGCTAATGTCTTTTAAAAATGATTTTGGCTTTTCATTAAATCCCACTCTAGGTATTTTTCATTCTAAATTGTGGCTTATTATGCTATACACATTGGGCAGCTAGGTGGCATAGTGTATAGAGTATCTGTCCTAGAGTCGGAAAGACTCATCTTTCTGAGTTTAAATCCACCCTCAGACACTTCCTCTCTCTGTGATCCTGGGCAAGTCACTCCACCCTGTTTGCCTCAGTTTCCTCATCTGTCAAATGAGTTGGAGGAGGAAATGGCAAATTAGCTGTGTGACCCTGGGCAAGTCACTATATCCTGTTTGCCTCTGATTCCTCATCTGTCAAATGAGCCAGAGGAGGAAATGACAAACCGCTCCAATATCTCTGCCAAGAAAACCCCAAATGGGGTCACAAAGTCAGACATAACTGAAAATAACTGAACATCTACATGATATACATTAACTATTGTGTTTAAGGTTGGACAAATTTTAGACTCCTCAATTTGATGAATGAAAATTGTCTTTTATGACTGAGTGTTTAATAAATGTTCACTTTTCATTTTTGCTCTTATTTCTCTTATTCCATTCCATTATTATTGCTCTCGTTGTGCACCCCTCTCCATATACAATATGTTGTATACTCCTGCTATGACCAAGACTGTGAGCTCCAGGATTGGAAGATAAGCTCCATGATGAAGAGAATTTCCATACCAGGAATTCCTTATGACAGTGTTACCTCAGGTCTGGACCAAAAATAGTAACAGAAAGAGAAGATCCTTTGGATTATTAGGAAGTATTCAGACTAATGGGGGGCCTGTATTTCTTTTATATCTCTTTGTTTGAAACAGAGAAGCCCAGAAAGAAAAAGCAGAGAGTGGAAAAGACTAGATAGGGTTTACTGGAGTTTGGAAGTCCTAAGTCTAAAGCCTACCTCAGATGCTCACCTTGGGCAAGTCACCTAACCTCTCTCTGCCTCAGTTTCCTTATTTGTAAAATGAAGGTAGCAACAGCATCTACCTTCCAGGTTTGTTATGAGGAACAAAGGTAAGTTGTAGAGTTGGAATTTGAAGTTGGTTCTTTGAGCTCTTTCCACCATTCCACATCATTTCATGTCATTAAGCCCAGGGTCATCCTGGCAGATTTTATACTATACATTAAGTATTGTGCTTAAGTTTAGACAGTTTGATCAATAGAAACTATATCCTTTATGATTGAATGTTTTACAAATGTTCGTTTTTCATTTTTGTTTTTCGTTCTCTGGTTAAAGAGCCTTAAGTAACTGAAGAACCATTTCAAAGAGAACAACCTAGTGAGATGTCTCTATTTGTGTCTGTGAATATCACTAGCACCAAAGCCACCATCTATGGCAATGATTAAAAGGTTGGGGCACTCCTTACTCTCCAAACAATTAAGATTTTTCCAGAGGTTTTTTGTTTGCTTGTTTTAAAGGGTTTCCCATTAAATATAAAGGCTATCATTGGAGTCCATCAATCAGTGGCTCTATCCATATTTACATCTGTCCTCCTCTCTCTGGAAGGAGCCTTCCTTAAAAGGAGCCTTCAGAATTAAATGCACAATTTAAATGATCTACCACTATGTGAGTGGGGCCCCCTCCTTTTCCAAATAATAAAATTGTAGGTTTTATGGTTTGCGTTCTGTGTGGTACCTTGACAGTTTCTTTAACCTATCTGTACCGCTCTACAGCCATCTCTAAAGGAGGTTAATATGCTGACCCAGCCACCTACCTAATAAGTAGTATAGAAGTGCCTGGAGATAACAGATCTTAGAAAAGCTCTCTCATGCCCCTATTAAGGACAACTTGATCCCAACACATCTATCATTCCAGGCAACCCACACATTTTCCTCCACCAATATGTATGAATACTATTTGTTTTCTATACATTCAAGGGTATATGAAGGCCCACGTGTGGAAATAGGTCCAAATTATAGTTCATGGGATCAAAGGGTCACAGATTTTAAACTGAAGAATGCCTTATGACTATTAAATGTAATTCTCTAATTTTTTAGATAAGGAAATGGGGTCACAGTAACTTATATAGGGCCACCCCCTCAGATTACAGTTGTTTTGTTGTTGATGGGGTTTTTTGCTGGACATAGAAGCATTACTGTCTAATGGGAAATGGGATAGAGAGTTAGCCCAGAAATGGACAGTTTTGACTCACAGTTGGTGGAACAGCATCTTCAATGCCCTCTTCCCATCTCAGTCTCTCTCTCCCTCCTTCTCTCCCTCTCTTTCTCCTCTCTTCCCCCTTCTCTCTCCCTCCCTCTCTCTCCCTCCTCTTCTCTATTTCTCTCTGTGTGTCTCTCTGTCTCTAGCTCTGTCTCTCTCATCTCTCTCCCTCTTTCTCAATCCCTCTCTCTCTCTCTGTCTCTCTCCTCTCTTTCCCCTCCTCTCCATCCCTCTCTCTTCTCTCTTTTTCTTTTTCTTCCTCACTTTATTTCTCTTTTTCTTTCTCTCCGTTTCTTTCTCTCTCTCCCTTCTTTCCTTTCTTCTTTCCTTCCTTCCTTCCTTCCTGCCTTCCTTCCTTCCTTCCTTCCTTCCTTCCTTCCTTCCTTCCTTCCTTCCTTCCTTCCTTCCTTCCTTCTTTCCTTCCTTCCTTCCTTCCTTTCTCTCTTATGTGGTTGGATCTTTTAATATTCTTATGAGAAGGGATCTGTAAACCAAAGAAATCTGTGCCATAAAAAGTGTTAAGAATCTCTGGTCTATACATTAGTGCTATCTCTTTCCTCAAATTGTTGGGTTAACCTGTTTATGTGTCATATTCTCTCCTCATCCTTTGCCTCACCCTCTATCTAAGTATCTTAAAGGCTGTCATTTTTCCTTTGAATTCCCAGCTGGGGGACTAGCCAAAAAGACCCATTCCCCTTGAGCATGTACAGCATGTTCTCCTGAGATAATTTCCATATGGACTTTGGAGTGTGTGCCATGATGACTACTTTCTAGTCTGCTAACCAAGTGATAAATAAATGGGCTTTTAATTGACAGCTGGACCAGAACTAAGGATGTATTCAAGAACCACTAACTAGTTAAGATGTTTATTCTTTTCTGCCTGGTTGGTTTGGAGCAAGGTAGACGAACTACTGTGGACCTCTGGATTGGAGAGGGGTCATTTAGTTGAGATTGAATGGCCCTTCTGTGGCTGAGAGAGGTGATGGCAATGAAGGCAGCAGGCTCTCATGGCCAGCTGCTTATCTGGGAGCCAGATAGTATAATGGTCAAAGCATTGGACCCAGAATCAGGGACATGAGTTCAAATCCATATGTACTTACTGGCTTTGTGACCCTGGGCAAGTCATTTAACTTTTATGTATATCATTTTTCTCAGTTATCAAATGGGGGAAATGATAACATCAGAGTTGTGAGATTCGAATGAAGTAATATTTGTTTTTTTTAAACCAGCCTTTTATTTTTTCAGTGGCATATAAAAACACTTTTCAATAATTATTTTTTAATTATTTGCCATCTGAATTCTTTTCCCTCCTTCTTCCTATCCCTCTTCTCTGAGATGGTAAATAATCTAATATAGGTTATACTAGTGCTCTCATGCTATGCATATTTCCATATTCCTTACATCAAGAAGACATAGAAGACATTTAATTGTAAATATAAGAAAAATTTCATGAAGGAAATAAAGTGAAAAAAGGTATGCTTTGATCTGCATTCAGACTCCAATAGTACCTTCTATGGCTGTGGATAACACTTTTCATTGTGAGTCTCGGAGTTGTCTTTAATCTTTGCATTGACGATAATAGTTTAGTCCTTCACAGTTGATCATTGTACAATATTTCTATTTCCATATACAATATTTTTATGGTTCTTTTCCCTTAGCTCTGCATCAGTTCATATAAGTCTTCCCAGGTTTTTCTGATATCATCTTGTTCGTTTTCTTACATCACAGTAATATTCCATTACAACCATATGCTACAGCTTGTTAGTCTGTTTCCCAATTGATGAATATCTCCTCAGTTTCTTTGCCATTACAAAAAGAGCTGCTATAAATATTTTATACTTATATATCTTTTTCATTTTTCTTTTATTTCTTTGAGATACAGACCTAGTAGTGGTATTGCTGAGTTAAATGGTATGCATAACTTTATGGCCCTTTGGGAGTAGTTCCAGAATGCTCTCTAGAATGGTTGTTATCAGTTCACAGCTCCACCAACAGAGTATTAGTATACCAATTTTCCCACATCCCCCTCAAGATTTGTCAATTTTCTTTTTGGTTATGTTAGCCAATCTTTTAGGTATGAGGTAGGATCTCAGAGTTGTTTTAATGTGCATTTCAAATGAAGCACTTACTTGGCATACAGGAGGTGTTTAATAAATGTTTATTTCTTCCCTTATTTCTGATCCTGGTTGAACATTGCCCTGAATATAAGCCTTTTTTTCTTCTTTGTATATATTCTTTCCTGCTTTCTGGTGGAATATTGTAGTAGATTGCAAACTCACAAGTACCAGAAGTCTGGGAGCTAACTTGTAGTCACTTCAAAGATTTGCTAGAGGCCAAGCACAGATAAGATAGCAGTTGAACTCCTGAAGGCAACTTATTGGACCCAGCCATGTGGTAGCTGAGACAGAATTCATTCATCCAAAGATGATGCTATATTTGAAAATGAACTTGATTGGGTGAATTCTTTGTAAAAGCAGTTGCTTTCAGCATGAGTCCACTCTTCCCAGGGATGGAGGGGATGGAAAAATGTAATTCTCTCCCCTACCCTGAAGAAATTATTTGTAACTTCTATTTTTACTAAATCTTTGCAAGAGATATCTTTTTGTAAAAGCTTGTATTTTATTCAAATAAAATTAAGAATATATTATACTTTTTATAACAGTATTATAATATTAAATATATCAGCAATATTAATGCAAGTTCTTGTTGACAAAAGAATTTATCATTTTCATATCTATAACTCATAAAATACATAGTAATATAACAAATATAGCATTAATATGAAGTGTTCTTATTTTTCACTACATTTTCTTAAAATGTGACATCATCATTGATGTTTTCTCTTCTCTTGCTTCTTCAACCACTTATTAAGATCCATGTTTTGTCTTTATAACAACTATTGCAGAAAATCTCATTTTACATGAATCAAATGTTAGAAGTGGCAAAGGAATTTGTATCACTTTGTTAAACCAGACGACTCTTGATGTATCCATAGACAAGACAAAATGAGACTCTCTGGTTCATGTACCTGCTTCAAAATACTATCACAAGACAAATCTATTAACAAATCTACTCACTATTTTCGTTGAGTTGGAATAAGAACAAATGTTTCATATTCATTCACGGCACTTATATTTGGAAATATTTGGGTCTTTAAGAAGATTGAGAATTTCTTCTCTCATCCAGTCAAATAATTGATAGGTCTTTACTTTCTCCTGTTTCATTTATAGGGTAATTTTTTTTAAAAAGGAAACATAAAAAAATGTTTTATCCATAGTTCCATTTCATAGACGGAATTCTTTTATATTTTCCTAATTGATCCTCTATTGCACTTACCAGAACAGTTTTTCCAAACTTTTTTAATCTTCTTAAAATCCTCCATAACTCTCCCTTCCCGAAACCCTCTCAGCTGGGAACTTTGCCTCATATGTTACTGAAAAATGTAAGACTATTTGCTCCTATCTTCCTTTTTTCCCTTTCCTCCTCATCTCACATAACTCAGGTGCCTTTTGCCATTAACTTCTTCTTCACTCCTGTCTCACATGAAAAAGCAGCCCTTGTCTTTACCAAGGAAAACCCCTCTACATGCACAAGTGATTCCCAATTCCCTCACATCTTCTCCAGAAGATTCTTCTATCATCCCTACTCTCTCACTCTTGTTTGATCTCTTCCATTTTAGTAGTTGTTTTTCTATTGCCTATATGTCTCTCCTCTCCTTAAAAAAAAACAAACAACAAAACCTTCATCAAGCCATCCAGCTCTGCAAGCTATCATCCTTTATTACTCTTCCCTTTTGTGGCTAAATCTAAGAGAAAACTATCTACAATCAATATCTCCATGTCCTCTCCTCTTATTCTCTTTAATTCTCTGTAGTCTGGTTTCCAACTTCATTTTTCAGCTGAAACTGCTCTTTCTAAAATGACTAATACTCTTTTGACTAACAAATGGACTTTTCTTAGTTATCTTCCTTCTTTACGTCTCTACCTTTTGACGTAGTCAATTACCCTCTTCTCCTTGATGCTCTATTCTTTCTTGGTTTTGTGGACACTACCTTATCCTCATTTTCCTCTACCTAATCTGACTGCTCCCTCTTAGGCTCCTTTAATGGATCTTTATTCAAGTCATGCCCCGCTAACCATGGGTGCTCCTCAAGCAGAGATGTGCTGGAGTCAGCTCTAACCAGCTTTCAGTTTCAATTATTAAATTTTCAGTCTGAGCATTTATGCCTCAGAAATTGACAATGCTACGTCAGTTTATTTTTTGTTTTGCTGATTGTCCAGGCTTAAGAAAGTTTTAATAATACAATAATAATGTATATGTATACATTCCTCCCGCTGCCCAGTCCTCATTAAATATTTACCAGCATACCCTAGTATAGTTCTATGATCATTGCTTGAGATCAGCAGAAATTCAGGAGGAAGCTCATGGAATGAGGTCTTGGTGACTAGGCTAATTAGTAATAATATATATATGCATTTTTTAAAACAAGCATTTACATAGGTTTCAAGGTTTGCAAAGTGTTTTACATCCATTATCTCATTCAAGCTTTACCATACCCCTCTTCCCAAGGCTCTATCCTGGATTCTCTTCTCTTCTCCTTCTATATTATTTTGCTTGGTAATTTCATTAGTTTTCCTACGTTTCATTATTATCTCTATGCAGATGATTTCCAGATTTATTCATTTATTTATTTACTTATTTGTTCATTCATTAATTCATTCATTTATTTATTTCCCTAATCTGGCTTCCAGTCCTACATCTCCAACTGCCTATTAGACATCTTGAACCAGATGTCTGTAGATGTATTAAACTCAAGATATCCAAAATGGAACTAATATCTTGCCTATAAGCTCTCCTATCTTCCTAATTTTCCTGTTATTGTCAAGGGCACTACTGTCTTCCAACTCACCCCCAGGGTCCCAGCCAAGGAGTCATTCTTAACTCCTCAATCTCTCTTATCTGTGCCCCCACCCCCCATAGTTAAGCCCTGTCAATTCTACATTTGTAACATTTCTCATTTGTGGCCCTTTCTCTCTTCTGACAGTGCCATTACCCTGATTTAGGTCTTCATTACCTCATGCCTAAACTATTGCAATAGCCTGTTGGTTGACCTTCCAACCACAAATACCTCCCCACTCAAGTCCCTCGGCCACTCAAGTATCAAATTGAACTCTTCCTAAAGTACAGATCTAACCATGTCACCCCTCTATTCAATAAACTCATATGGCTCCCTATTACTTCCAAGTTAAAAGAAGAAAAGAAAAAACCAAATCCATCTCTTTCTTTGGCTTTTAAAACTCTTCATAACCTGGCTACCTCCAGCCTTTCCAGTCTTCTTATACCATATTCTCCTCCAAGTACTTTATGATCTAGTAGCACTGCCTTTGCAACAGGTTCCTTGAACAGGATACACCAACTGCCTAATTTGGGCATTTTCACCGCCTGTTCCTTATGCCTAGAATTCTCTTCCTCCTTATCGCCACCTCTAACTTTCCTGGCTTCCTTCAAGTTCTAGCTAAAGTTTCACAATCTACAAAGTGCCTTTCCTGATTCTCCTTAATGCTAATGCCTTCCTTTTTTGTTAATTATCTCTAATTTATCCTGCTTATATAATTTTTTTACCCAGCTATTTGCACATTGTTTTCCCATTAAAATATAAGTTATAGAGTTAAAAATAAAACCAACTACTGCTTCAATCAACCAGCTAACAGACAGGGACTGTCTTTTCTCTTTCTTTGTATCCCCAGGCCTTAGCCCAGTATCTGGTATATAATAGATGTTTGATGAATACTTGGTCACTTGACTTTTATCTTTCTGGATCAAATCCATTTCTTCAAAAATATCTACCACATGTTCCAGTTTAGGAAGAAATTTTAAAAATGAATTTACTATATCTTTATTATCATCCCCAAGAAAGATGTTAGTTTCTTTTCCTTTTTTTTTTTTTTTAGCTCATCCTATACAAAGTACTTCAGTATGAGAAAGCCAATGTATCTCATTTTGGCACTTAATTGCATACTACATTGATTGTTTTTGTTTTATGGCCATGGGCCTTCTTTTTCACTTTACTAGTCCTCAAGCACTTAGCATAGGCCCTGCCTAGATGGTCAGTGGTTCCTACATCCCATTCTGCATTCTCAGTTCTCAGAGCATTTGTACAAATTGACTATCAAGCCTAAATGTATTCCCCATTTTCTTCCTCCCAGACTTAACTCAGGTGATATCCCCTGAATGACACATTCCCTCACTCCTCCAGCTGAAAATATTTTGTCCTCTGGAGCATTTTGGCTATCTTTCTTTTGTCTTTTTCACCATTGACACTTCCTTTGAATTACTTCTTGTCTCACACTCCACAACTTGAGGTAGATTGTAAGCTCCTTGAGGACAAGAAACTTGCTAATTAAATCTTTGAATTCTTTATTCAGTGCCTGATAGTAAGTACTTAATACATGTTTACTGAATTGAATTATCTTTTTGCTAGTTTACAAACTCTTTTAATTTATAAAACCATATGTGTTATATATCATTTCTCTATTAGTTCAATACCAGTAAGCTAATAGGAATATGCATACTTAGTATATGTGTACCCAATAATTGATTGATTGCTTGAGGTTTAACAATTGTGATAATTAGATTAAGTCTACACTGCCCATCTTTAGATTTAATCACCAAAGATGAGAGTACCTCCAATCTTGGGAGGTCCTAACCCAAGTATGCTAGAGTGAGTGATTAATCAGAATCTACTGACCCACGCCCGAGGCAGTCCATGAGAATCATCTATTGTGATTGGACACACAGGCTAGGGGAAGGCACTGGAAGTGACTCATAAGTGACCCCTTTAAAAAGAGGGAGTTAAGTGAGTGAAAGTCTTCTGGTTTTGTGAAGGGGGCCTGAGGGAGCTTTGCTTAAATTTAACTTATAGATAAAATGCATAAATCAATATTCATTAACAAATATACTCAACAACTATTTCTCTTTGCTGACTCATTTTAAATTCCTCTGGGTCATTGTGAGACTGTTCCATGTGGTGAGTTTAAAGACTGAATCTTCCTGAACTTCTATTAAGAAACTTCTTTTTATAGACTCTGTGAATGAAGTTTGCTCCATTCACCTCCGGGCATCAGGCCCTTTAACCCTCTGTTGAGGGTTAAGATCTACCTGGATTAATTAGTGGGATAGATTCTTATTTCCTTACTTCCTCTCTCTCTTCTCAAATGTAAATAAACTTCCATAAAAGTCAATTTTGACTTGAGATTATTCTTAATTGAGGATTGATAATAGTTCAATCCTCTGGCGACCATCTTTTAATATATTGAACCCATAAAACTCCTTTTTCACCCTTACACTCTATAGTGAAGAACACCAACTTGCCCCAATCTGGCACTATCAAAGCCACATAAATGAAATGCAGTAAATATTCAGCCTTGACATGGAAATCTTCAAAAAGAGTTAGATCGTATTACTCATTACCAGTGAGAACTTGCACTGGGAGCCTTTTGGACTCTATGGGTGGGTGGAACTCTCTCTAGCCAGTGTGTGTGTGTGTGTGTGTGTGTGTGTGTGTGTGTGTGTGTGTGTACCCTGAGTAGGAATGTGAGCCAAATAAATTTGCATAGAGACACCACCAAGACTGAACGTCAGCCATGTGAATTCAGTGCTTAGATTTGGAGCCACAGCTTAAATTTAACTTATAGATAAAATGCATAAATCAATATTCATTAACAAATATACTCAACAACTATTTCTCTTTGCTGACTCATTTTAAATTCCTCTGGGTCATTGTGCCACATATAGCCTAATCTCCTACAGTATCTTTCTTCCCTTTTTATGCTTTTTTCCTCTCTCCACCCCTCCCACCATCAACTTCATTCTCTGCTCCAAATATATCATTACAATATTTAATGTCAATAGAACTTATTTTATTATTCCTTGTAACTATATAAGTTAATTCATATATGTCAACATATATTGGAAAGCATCATAGCAAAGGTAGGACCCAGTGATAACTCACTAATGAATTCAGCCTCTGAATGAGTCACCATTTCCTGAGCTCTTCATAATCAATGAAGTCTCACTCTTTCCACATACTTGAACCCTAGCCTTAGTCATTTACATATGCAAACATCTCCCAGCTTGTCTCCATGTTTGGAACTGTTTGGGGTCAAGGACAAGAGGAACCAGTGGGCGTACGTCTATTTTAGATTCTCAGGCTCTGGTGAACCAAAAAAGGGACAATGGGAATGGTCTTCCCAGGTGAAGGCAATAAAGGGTTGTCTTATCTGTGGACAATTTTAAAGCAGCATTAAAACAGAATAAAAGTTGATCTGCTTTTTGTTACAATAGTTAACAACTCAAGACAATGCCAATGACAAATTATTTTCCTTCTGAAATGAGTTTTGTTGATGTAAGTTCTAAACAATTGTTTCATGACCAAAATCAGACTGGGTACACATGGACTCCTCTGTCACTCATTTGGTTCAAGAGTAAGTTCTTGAGGACCAAGAATAGTTAGAGCTCACTTTGGACTCAGTTCATGTCTCCATTTCCTGTAGTACTGCCTATTTACAAATTTAAACAATAGACTGGGAAAAACCCAATGATGGCACATAAAGATTCTTTGAGTTATTTCAATTCTGTCTTTCTATTTGGCCATGTAAATACAGAAGGATTACAAACATAATGTGGAGAAGACTGTAGAAATGAAAACAGTTTACATAAATGGAATCAAAGCAATATTGGATTGCTAGTACCACCAATAGAGAACATTACCCCTCCAAAAGGAAAGCATATATAAGTGGATGTTGATCCACAAAACCTAGCCAAGTCATTGCAAAACACAAAATCATTGAAAAACATCTGAAAGTAAATATAACATACACACACAAACAATTGATTGACATCACTGACAAAGCATCACAATCCACACTGTTCCTGCATCCAAACCATAGAGCCTGTCCAACAACATGTACGACAACAGACAACATGTAACAGAGAAACAAAGAAGGGGAAAAGAATCAAGAGAAGAAAAGGAAATTGGGGAAATCACCAAGAAGAAAGATGCAAGGAAAGAGTACTTGAAAAGACATTGTGAAAAAAACTTGTGAACTTTGAACTTTGCAAAAAATGGACAATTGCACAAAGAAGAGGATAGAAGGAAATGATTTACGTAAGACTATGGTGCGCTGATAGCACAAAAATACAAATTAACCTCACACTTTAGGAAAAATGCAACCACAGTACATAACATGAAGATAAAAGAGAAATCTACAGACAACTTGAAGAAAATTGACAACTTTGAAAACAAGGGTGAGTATTTTGCATGCACAGTACATAAAGAAACCACAAAACACAACACAAAACTGATATTTAGTTGAGACCTCATGTAAATAAGAGAGTGTCTGAAGATTTTGAAAATAGAAAATGTGTGTGTGTGTGTGTATATATATATGCATATATATATATAATGAAAATAGTTGCAAGTTCCATAAGATTTTAACCACATAAGAAGATCAAATGATTTTTTTGTCTGATTAACATTGATACACAAGACTAATGCTGTACAAATGCATAATACTGTAAATATTGTAAATTTTATACATACCTGTAACATAGGTTGGAAAAGTAGAGTAGAATTGTAAATAATAGTCCCTAACCATGTAGATACTGTAGCATACTAACAATTTAGTAGATAATTTGGACATTAGATATAGGGAAAGTGCAGAAAAGGCTAGGGAAGTTGAAAAAATTTTAGCAATAGTGCAGGGAAAGCATAAGAATAAAATATATAAATGTTGTTGGATAGACAACTAAGAATACTAACATACTAAAATAGATTCTCAATATAAAAACTAACATTGCATTTAAAACATAGGTAGTTTAAACATAATTTGATAACAGCTAGGAATAATAAGATAGTTGTATTGCATTACTTGATAGACATACATTAAAAGTAGAAACAAGCTAAAATTCTGTTAAAATCATAGATAGGTTAAATAATAACTTAGAAGAGTTTAAGGATAAGAAAATTGTTACACTGTAAACTTAGACATTGTGTTCAGTGGAAAACTTTTCTTGTTACAAAATTGTTTTACATCCTGTAAATATTGTTATAAAAATTGCAACCCTCATCCCTCTACCAACCTCTCCAAAACCCGTCTTTGAATAGGAATAGATAGATAATTAGTATAGTGATAAAACAAGATAAGGATTTATTATTTTGGAGGGAGGGGAAACATAAGATAGGAATAGGAAATAGTGGTATATGAATTAAGTGAGACTTTTGGAAAAAGTCCCACCACACAAAACTGAGACACTGTAAGGATGGGTTTTGGTGCAGAAGAGAGGGAACCAAAATGAGCCAGGGAAGGCAGTTGCTGACAGTTGCTGACAGTTGCTGACAGTTGAGACCAGAGAGGATTCTGGGAATTTCTCCAAGGAGGAGGAGAGGTCTTCAGGCAGAGAACTGGGAGGAGAGAAGAGGACATCCCAGCTCAGATCCAGTCCTGAGGGCTTCCTGAGGATCTTTCTTTTGGACATTGAAACACTGATTCCCTGATCAAAACTATTCCATGGCATCTCACCCATTAAGACTTCAACCATTGAGACAGCTAAGTTTTTGGACTCCATTTTGGGAGCAATTCTCTTAGTCTCCTTCACCCATTACCCAACCTTGCTGAGAGACCCCTTTCAGTCAAAACTTACAACTTTATAGAAAAGAATAGAAACAGAAAAATAGAAATAGAAATAGAAATAGAAGGAGAAGGGACAAGGGGAGAAGCTTAGGATTGGGAAACACTAAGGTTCCCACCTAAGTGATGGACCCCATAGGAATAGCAAAGAGGGCACCCCAAAAATCCTTCTGCCCTTCACCCCTTTTCCCAATCCCCAATTTGTGATACTGGCTCCTTTATTATTACAATTTTGTCAGAGCCAGCTCCTGTGTGGCAGCAGGACCATCCAGATCACCCAGTTTTGGGCTGACACCCCCTTAAAGTCTCCCAGTGTATATTCAGCCCCAGGGGAGTGCTGGAAGAGAGATTCACTACCTAGACTTTCTCTATCTCCCTTCTATGAAACATCTGATACTGCCTCCTTTATTATTACAGACAATTGGAGTTTTTATTTGTGTTTAAAATTTAAAACAGTGGAATGATATGACCTTTGGAGTATAATATTTTTGCTTGGTAAGTACAGTTAAGCATCTTATTAAATTTGAATAACATCTTTAAAGTGGAAATGTATTTTTCTTAAACTGTTAATTGTTTTAAAATCAAAGACAGAACCAAAAAATAAAATATTGTATCAGTTGTACAATTAATTTAGTGGTTACCTAAATCATACCTTTTGTAGATGTTCAAATTTTGTTCAAATTTACTTAACACTTATCAGTCTCTGCCAAATTTATTCTTATATTTTCCTAGGGGCAGGTAGGTGGTTCAGTGGATAGCCTTGCCAGGACTGTTGGTTCAAATCTGGCCTCAAACACTTCCTAGCTGTGTGATCCTGGGCAAGACACTTAATCCTAATTGCCTAACCTTTACCGCTCTTTTGCCTTGGAACCAATTAATATCAATTCTAAGATTGAAGGTGAGGCTAAAAAAAAAAAAAGACTTCCTAACTAGTTGCTGATCTGTTATTTCATTGAAAGTAACTTTTCAAAATTAAAAAGAATAGAGTCTTCTTCAATCAATTATGACCGGAGAGTCTGACAAATGAAACACATAGAACTGTGCTGGGTACATTGTAAACACTTAATACATGTTTGCTGACAAAACTGTCTATTTGAACTTGAGTGTGTGAAGATCAGTTTTGACAAATTTGTAGAAGAAGCAATAACAGGAAAGGTAAATTGCAGGGGGCAGCTAGGTGGTTCAATAGATTGAGAGTCAGGCCCACAAGCAAATCTGGCCTTGGACACTTCCTAACTGTGTAACCTGGGCATGTCACTTAACCCACCTTGGGATAGTCTTGTCTGAATCTTTCCATAAATCTTCCAAAGAGAATCTACCCAACACGTAGGAGGACTTCTATGGATTCTTTTAGTATTTCATGGATACACATGCAACCACTGGGCTAGCTGTCCATTAACCCTATTTCTCAAGGCATAATAGGCCCATTTTCTTTTCTAGTCATACCTTTTTATACCTTTTACAAGAAGTCTTTCCCTGTCCTTAATTTTAGTGCCTTTCCTCTCAGTTTTTTTCTGATTTGTTCTTCCTAAATCTTGTTAGTTTGTGGCATAGTGGATAAAGTGCTGGATTTGGAGTTGGTAGGACTCATCTTCCTGAGTTCAGATACTTATTAACTGTGTGACCCTGGACAACTCATCAACTATCAACAAACTTCCTGTTTGCCTCAGTTTTCTAATCTGTAAAATGAGCTGGAGAAAGAAATGGCAAACCACTCCAGTATCTTTGCCAAGAAAACTCCAAATGAAGTCATGACAAATGTATAAATGGAGATTTTGAACCTCAGACTTCATCCCCCATAAGTCTCTTAGTTTTCCCAAAATTCCCTTTAATCTCTCCTGCGCCTCCACATTTGTGTGGTCACATTATTGTTTTATAGTTGGCAGTAACTCCACTCTCTTTCTCTTTGGTTCCTGGGAGGGAGCTGGTTAGTACCTTTTAGTCTCTTTTGTTAGTTTATTATTAATAAAATATTTATAAATATAATATTTAGTATTTTGCATATTAATTTTAATCTCCACAAGAATCAGAAATGACTGAAAACAACAGAATAACAAAATCTTGTTGGTGCATAGGCATTTGTGTATTATCTGCACCAACAACACCTGCCTTGAGGGCAGGAACTATTTTTTGCCCTTTTTTTATATCCCTAGTACTTAGCACAGTGTCTAGCACATAGTAAATGCTTAATAAATGTTTGCTGACTGGCTAATAAGATGGAAATGGACTTGGGCTCAGAGGATCTGGGTTCAAATCCAACTCTGTCAGTGGCTATATGTATGATGCCAGATAAGTCCCTTAACCTTTCTGAACTCCAGTTTTATCATCAGTAAAATGAGAGGATTAGGCTAGATGACTTCTAAGATGCCTTCCAACTCTATTTCTAGTCTGACTGTGCTATGATCCCATCATCCAATGACATTTCCTGAGCTTAAGTCATCATTGGTAATATGAAGCAATCTTCTTTAAAACCATCATATATTTTCCCATTACCTCTTGGTTCACTGGCAATTGCAATTATGGTTCTCTGGAGACTGTGGTATTCCATGATTCATACGTGTATAAAATGCCTGAAAGAACTGTCATGCTAGAAAGGTAAATTTTTCTAGCATCATAGCTGATAAATGTTCACATACAAATCAGTAGATAGCAAAGGCTTCATAAAAATTGATTGAATGCATGAAGTGGTTCTAAGTTTGGGTTTGAATTTGTCTGAAGCACTTACTAGCTGTATGACTCTGGACAACTCACTCAAACTCTCTGAGCCTCCATTACTTCATCAGCAAAATGGAGGGATTAGATTCTATAGCTTTTTTTTCTTTTAATTTTTCTTTTTTTTAGATTACATGTCAATGCAATTTTTAACAATCATTTTCTGACATTTTATGATCCATGTTTTCTCCTTCTCTATCCTTCCTCTTCCCTCCCTCGTCTCCACAGTGGCAGGTAATATGATATAGGTCATACGTGTATTACACAACACATACTTCCATGTTCATCTTATTGTAAAAAAAGACACATATCTCTTACATTAGAGAAAAATTCACGGAGAAAAAAGAATGAAGAAAGGTATGCTTCAATCCCCATTCAGACTCCATCAGTTCCTTCTATGGTGGCAGATAGCATTTTTCATCATGCATCCTTTTGAAGTTGTCCTGGATTCTTGCATTGTTGATAACAGTTAGGTCTCAATTGGTCATCATATACTATTGTTATTATGGTGTACAATGTTCTGGATTCTATAGTCTCTACTATCCTTTAAGTTCTGAATCGATGATCCTATGATCTTAATAATTAAGTTGCATTAGACATGTAGCAATGTTGTTTGGGAAACTGAAGAGCTCTTGTTTTCCTTCCCATGTGAAGATCCTCCCACCGTCAGAAGGAAGCCCTGTTTATTTTACTTTGGACCCTCAAAGTCTCTTGAAGCTAATCAAGCTGACCTTGAGTGTAACATAGGCTGGAGGGTTGCTCCAGGGCCCCCTAACCCTCTGACTCTTCAATAGATTCAACTGTACCAGGATAGGTCACCACCAACCAAACCAATGTCTGTCACTGCAAAAGAATGTGGAAACTATGAAGATAATCATGGAAGTGTTGGGTCAGTGCTTGGAGGCAAATGATAGTAATTGCTTATGAAGCAATAAACAAAACCAAGTCTCAGCAAATTCAGCATTCCTACTCAGTGTCATCAAGGTGTCTTAATCAGTTTTTGGTGTGGTGGTTAATTATAGTGAAATACAACAATTACCAACAGAAAGTGTGAACATGGCACCAAGCAAAGCTTTGCCTAGGGCTAAAGAGATATGTAAAAGGACTAAAAAGGGAGGAATGCTTGTGAAGCAATTTTCCCCATCTGGGCTAATTAAGGTTGTAGTTTGGGATGTCCCAATGCAGTTTTCTTTTCTTTTATCCCTTTGAAGAAGGTCAGAGATGTTCTGAGAATCTCTGACCTCCTTCAAAGGGATAAATAAGATTCTGGCAGAGGACTAGGGAAGTGAAAGATTGCCTTCTTCTTCTTTTTTTTTTTTTTATTAAGGATACTATTCAAATGGAATTTTGCAAAGAGTTGACGGTGGGGTGTGTGTGTGTGTATGTGTGTTTGTGTATGCACATATGTGTTAGAATGAAACAAAACTAGGAGAGATAACTGACATACTGGATCGCAGTCAGTAATCAAAAAGATCTTGACAAGCTAGAAACATTGGGCCAAATCAACTGTGATGAAAGTTGATACAATAAATGCTAAGTCAGGTAACAAAAAATAGTTTTATATGCAATATGGGAGGGAAGGGCCTGTATAAGAGGTTGCCTGAAAAAGGCCTAGACGACACACTTTCTGTTGGTAATTTTTAGCTTTTAATATTTTTATTTACTTATTTATTTATTCATTCATTCATTCTCAGAAATTGAGATGAGGACACATCCAGGAAAGTTATCACCTGTGGATGTGAACTTGGCAGAATCAATTCAATTTAGGAACTGAGTTAAGTTTTGAGCCTATTCCCCCAGTAATCAACCTAGTGTAGGGGAGAGTATGCACTTGAAGTACTAGGGAAAATATTTAAAGGTTTATTCTTGCTGAATCTTTGAAGTAAATATCTTTTTATAAAAGCTACTTGATTTCAAGAGGTTAAAAGGAACTGGGGTAGTAATAATTAACTCCTTAACAATGGAATGGAGGAAGCATAGTCAGTAAGGGATTGAGCTAATAGAAGTAAAGGAGAGACACCCACAAATTCTATAGTTGTCTGGGAGAAAGAGCCAGAGCATTCATGTCACATAAGAAGGCTGGAAAAGTATGAAGAATTGACCAGGTTGTGAAGGGCTTTGAGTGCCAAACAGATAAGTTATCTGTGTTATTTGGTTATCTAATAGTCTCTAGTTATCTAGAGATAATAGGAGTCATTGGAATTTATTGAGTAAGGAGCATGGTTGTAACATAATGAAGGGAATCTGGAAAGAGGAAATTGTGCACTTTAGAAGTGAATTATCAGCTTTCCCGGTGGGACTTCATATAAAATTTTGCCCTGTATCTTTTGGATGCATTTATTATATAATACTGTTAATTATATTTATCTGCATTGTACCTTATCCTCCTTCTAGATTGTAAACTCCATGAAGGAAAAAAAATCACTTTGGCAACTGTGTAGAAGATGGATTGGTGTGGGAAGAACCTGCAGTCAAGGAGAACAGTTAGGAGGTGTTAGAAATAATGCAGAGGAGAGGCGATGAGGACTTTAACTAGGGTGGTGCCTATGTGAATGGAGAGAGAAAGAACAAGATTTAGCAACTTATTGATTCTGTTCAATTTTTCCCATTTATCCTGGATATAGTTTGCTTTGTACATACATCCTTATTTGAGCATTGTCTCCTCTATTGCAGTGTAAGTTCCTTAAAGGAAGAGTGTTTTTTGCCCCCTTTTGAATCTTTAGTGCCTTGTGGTGTCTGGAGTAGAGTAGGTACTTATTTATTTTTATTAACTGATTGTTGTATTGATGTGATTGATGTGAGGTACTGAGTGATATTGAGGAGTTGGGAGGTGCCTCAGGCAGTAGCACGGAAATAGATAAGAGGAATGTATCTAGGGGGAAGGAAGATAATAAACTCTGATTTGGATGTGTTAGGATAGTTTTGATATGTCTTTAAAACATCCAGGTCAAACTGTGCAATGGGCAACTAGCTACTGTTGTTTTTGTTGTTGTTTGTCCTTTGTTTTCAAAGGGGACCAGCGATATTATGAAGTCATGACTTGTGCATAGGGCAATTAGTAAAGCAGTACTAAAAGCTCAGGAGAAAATCTAGAAATCAATATGTGGATCTGGGAGTCATCTAAATAGAGGATATAATTAAATCCAAATAAGCTGATAATATCACCAAGTGAGAGAGTGTAGAGAAAAAAAGAGAAGAGGACTTAGGACAGAGGTTTGTGGGGCAGGCACATTTAGTGCGTATGACAAAGATGAAGATGATATGACAACTCAAAAACCTGATGCAGTCTTGGACCACATGAGAGGTTTAGCTTCCAGTAGCAGGAGATAAAAATCCCTCTGTACTCTCCTCTAAAAAGACCATATATGGAGCATTTAGTTTTAGGCACCATGTTCTGGAGAAGACATTGATAACTTAGTAAGGGTCTACCAGGATGATAAAGGATCTCAGCAACAGAGAATGCTTAGCCAGGAGAGAAGACTAAGAACAGTTATGATAACTGACTTCAAACATTTGTAAAGCTTTCACTTGAAAGTGGAATATGTTTTGCTTGGCTCTTGAGGTCAATTGGCTCAGCCCATTGTCCATCTGCAGTATCAATCCATACATCTGCATTCATGGCTATGGATGGGGAATGGAGATGTGTATTAACAGATTGCTTATCCAACTGAACATCATAATATGAGCAATATTCATTCTTTATCCATCTAGTTTTTCCAGTGTGAATGCTAGGTTGGTCACTTTTGAGTGGTGATGTATTTCTCTGAAGGAACTTTTTGGTATTTTATGACTTGATGCAATTGACACAATGCCATCCATAAACAGGAACATTATGAGAGCCTCCCCATCCATAGGGAATCTTTTTTTTTTTCATTTGGACTATGAATAAAACATCCCTTTAAACTGTCAAAGACCTTGGTCAGCACATATCTCTGTGTTACGCTTTGCTTATTATCAATAATCAGAGGATTGTTGATTGCACCTATCATAGAACCTTTACGTAATCTTTACATAAAAGTGGGGGTTCCTACTAAATACTTTTTTTGTGATCAAGAAGCAATCAGATACAATGGCATCTTGTATTCTCTATTTCATGAAGAGTCTGAAATGATTGAATGACAAAGTCTTCTATGTCACCTCAGACTGTGAAAATGTCTGCTATGTAATTTCACTTTTGAAAGCTTCCTGATACCTTTCCAGGTCACTTTTGATATACATAAAGGCTATTTTCATGATATCTTTATCACCATTTTTATAATGATGCCATCCATTATCTTTTCTATTCTTTATGAATCTTAAAATCTTTAAAATCAATCTCAAAGAACAATAATTCCAATACTAAAAAACTATTTGGGAAAATAGCTGAAAAAGGAATTCTACCAAATTCCTTTTATAACACAAATATGTGTTCATTTCTAAACCAGGAAGAAAAAATAGAGAAAGAAAATTATAGTCCAATCTCTCTAATGAATACTGATGCAAAGAGATTGCAGCAATATATCAAAAGGATGACCAGGTGGATTTTACACCAGGAATGTAGAGATGGTTCAATATTAGAAAAATGATCAGCATAATTGACCATATCAATAACAAAACTAACAGAAACCATATGATTATCTCAATAGAAATAAAATCAGTTTCTATTTGAGAGACTTGGAAAGATAAGGACGTTAATGGTAGATATGAATTGATCCAACTATTCTGAATTGTAATTTGGAATTGCACCAAAAAAATGATTGACTTGAGAATCTCACTTCTAGGAAAGTTCTGTCTTTATCCCAAGATGATAAAGGAAAAAAAAGATCTCATGTAAACCATTGTGTCCATAGAAATACTTTTGGTGGTAACAAAGAAATAGAAATTTGAGGTAGATACCCATTTGTTGGGGAACTGAAGTGGTTGGAGTTTATTGAGTCAAGCATAGTACAATAATGTAATGGAATATTATTATGCCATAACAAAGAATATTAAGAATTCGGAGAAGCTTGGGAAGATTTTCCTGAACTGATATAGAATGAATGATATCCTTCAAATGATACTTCTGTTGCTGAACATAATATTCTCTTGGTTCTATTCTGTTCACTCTACATAACTTCATGTTTCCATGTCCTTTTTTCCATTAAAATTCTTACCTTCCATCTTAGAATCAATACTAAGTATTGGTTCCAAGGCAGAAGAGTGGTAAGGGATAGGCAGTGGGAGACAAGTGACTTTCCCACTGCCACATAGCCTGGAAGAAGACCTCTGATCACCAGTCAAGGCTTCCTATCCACTTAGCCACTACCTTCCCCAATCTTCTCACTCTTTTCTGGGGCCCAAGGTCAGCCATAGTAAACTATGAAGTAAAGTCCCAGAGCCCCTTCCATGGTTTTAAAAAATTAACCTGCTCATTATTTCTTATGGCACAGCAGTATTCCATTACAATCATATACCATGATTCATTTTGTTATTCCCCAATTGATGAACATTCCTCCAGTTTTCAATTCTTTGCCACCACAAAGAGAGCTTCTATTAATATTTTAGAACATATAGGTTCTTCTCCTTTTTGATCAGTTTAGGAAATAAACCCAATGGTAGTATTTCTGGGTCAAAAGGTATACACGGGGGCAGCTCTAGGAGGCTCAGTGGATTGAGAACCAGACCTAAAGATAGAAGGTCCTGGGTTCAAATTTGACCTCAGACACTTCCTAGCTGTGAAACCCGGCAAGTCCCCTAACCCTCATTGCTTAGCCCTTAACACACTTCTGCTTTGGAACCAGTTCACAGTATTGATTCTAAGAGGGAAGGTAAAGGTTTTAAAAATATATACAGCATTTTATAACTCTTTGGGTATGCTATCTACCTGCTACTCAGCTCTCACCTATATTTCCAAGGAGCCATCAGAGGCACAGCAGTGGACACACCTAAGTAAAACCATCTTGGCATTCGGGCTAAACCAGGTTGAGGGTAACCAATAGGCTTCAAACACATGAGTGAGTTGGCAGAGGACAGGGTCTACCCTAGGCATGTGAAGACTTTCCATGGCAGAAGGGGTGGATAAGAACAGTTTGTTCCAGTGGTCACGAAGGTGGCTGAAGCAGGCACTGTGGAGTGCTTAGAGCTTGGTCAGAAACAAAAAAAACAAAACACAAACAAACAAGGTCATCCACTGCATCCTGTGCCATCACCCTTCATCTTGACTTTTGTCTTGACATTGGACTTGGATGGCTCTGCAAGAGAGAGTGAGCTGATATGCAGCTCTGCAGTTGTGCAACTCTGCCTCACTGAAATCCACTTTATATGTGAGTCAAAAGACATCACTAGTGATGTCATTTTGGACCTCTTGAAATATGAAGGACAGCAACCAACAAAGTTTCCAGTGGCTATTTCTAGGCACAGCCTGAGGGAGAACATGGCTGTGAAATTTCTATCTGTTTCCAGCTCTTGGTTTTAACTGAAATCTTTGACTATAATATTCCCTCTTCCTTATAAGAAGAGTGGTCTCTGTCATGTTCTTATAGGTCAAAGCCAGTATAGTCTTTTAGGAAAATAACCATTTTTTCTTGCCTCAGCCATATCACCAACAATAGCTCTCCTTGAGGGGAAAAATATTTATTTGTTTTCCCCTGTTTGTGGAATGGCCTGTCTCTTCCAGCATCCTGGCTAGGAGGCATTTTTATCTTCAATAGAAGATTCTTTGCCATTAAGTGCCAAAATAATTGGGACATAGAACAGGGTCCTGCTTTCAGGCTTAATTTTTTTAGACACAAATCCCTGCATACTGGGATTGGGTCTCCACAAGTCACCTTATTTTAGCTTATAATTAGCATTCTAATTATAATTCTAGCGTTCCAGCTTTAATCTTTGAAGTCTGAACTACCAATGGTCATCATTCTTGGAAGGGTTATTTGCTCAAAAGCTGCCAAACAAGCTTAATGATCATGTGTAGTCTGGCCTTCAAAGATGAAAACTTGGAGCTATTCAGAAAGTTCATCATAAACTATAGTGAAATTGCCTGAACAGAACATTCTGGAGGGTGGGATTCCCCAGTTTAAAAAAAAATTCAAACCACTCCCATTATTTACTGTAGATGAATGGGTAGGGAAAAGCATAAAGTTAAGTACAGGGAACAAGATCATTGTCTTTTCTACCTGCCTCATCACACTCCTGGCCAGTAAAAACCTAAAGGTCCTTTGATATCATCCATATAGAAAGTTTAAATAAGAGGTGATTGTTGACTTTATGATGTTTACAATCTAGAAGGGAGTTAAAATATAAATGAATAAGTATAATAAACAATATTAAATGTGAGAATCTGTGAGATTCTCATGGGAACATGAATGATTCTTTAATCATAAACCTAGGTCCCTTTTTTTAAAAAGTCTCTTGTTCTTTATACTGTCATCAGAAACCCATTAATTCATAAAATCACAAAATCCTCAAATATGAAGAGATTCTAGAATAGGAAAGGCTTTCAGGAATAATTTAGTTCAACTCTTATACAAAACATACATTTTAATTATGACATCTTTGGCAAATGGTCCAGCAGCTTCTGGTAAAAAAAATCCCTAATCACAGGGAGCTCACTCACTACCTGCCAACATTATTTGAGGACATCTCAAATTATGAAGAATTTTTTTTTCTTAAATTGAGTTAATATTTTTCTTTGCCCTCCAGGGCCAAGCAGGATAAATTTTAGCTCACCTTTTACTTGCCAGCCCTTTAGATATGGGATACTTATCTAAAGATAGAACAGTATCTCATTACTCCTGCTTCTCCAGGCTAAAGACCTCTAGACTTACAGTCCTTGTATGGTAAGGTTTTGAGTCCTCATTATCTCCGTTGTACTCTTTGATGGACCTTGTCCATACTAAAATGTGGCACCCAGACCTGGACATGTTTAATCCAGAAAGATTCTAACCTCAGGGCAGAGATGGTAGGATTATCACTTCCCTCTTTCTGAACACTGTGCTTCTATTAATGCAGGCATTTGAGGTTTTTGGCTGCCACCTCAAACTGCTGATTCATACTGAGCTTGCTAGAAGGCCAGATGGTGTGATGTCAGGGACACCAGGCAAGGTGTCGTTACCCCCCAATTCCTCCCTTACCCATAAGCTGGTGCCTGAAATTTGACTTTAGAGATCAGTCTCTTTAAAAAGGCTTAAATCTCCAATTCTTGGCAAAATGTCCCCCCTTAATAAGTAATAAAGCTTTTAGGCTAATCCCACATAAAAGATCTGGGAGTAAGTTTTGACAGCAGAGGGATTGAGGCCACTTGGTTGGGGAGGGTGGGGGAGGATGTAGATGAAACAAGAAGGGAGGGGAATGGATTATGAGTTTGACCTACTGTGGAATTTTGCTTAGTGCTAGGTGTGTCTCAGGCTACTGAGAGGAGTCTTATTCTTTTTCTATAGTTCTGGGAACCCTGAGAATGGTAGAACAAAGAAGGGTGTTCTTACCCCCATTTGTCAAGAGAAAAGAAGATGCCATTATAGGAATAGTGCATAGTTTAGGGATAGAAAAAGAAATATAAATGAATTTATGATTGCTCTCTGTGTGACCTTGAGTGAGTCATCTTGCTTTTGTGAACTTCATTAGAGATAAATATACTGATCTACCTCATAAATTTGTTGGAGCTCGTAAAACCTTTGTATCTGGCTGAGAATGGAAGGCTCGGGCTGATTTCACTCACTGCAAATTTGTTACATAACCATAGACATGCCTATACGATCTTTCTATTTTACCCTTATCTATTCTCAATAGGTCTATTTCTTCATAGGTCTATTTCAAACATTTTCTTTTTGTCGTCTGTCCTCATCCCTTCATATTTGTGTCAGACAAAAGTATTTTCTTTATCTAGAGAAGACTGAAAAGTTCTGGCTTGAACTCCTGAAGTTTCCTGCTAAGATTGCTCAAAATGTCTTGCATTCATCCTTATCCACTCTGTCTTCCTTCTTTCTGGTCACAGAAGAGGGACCCTTCGTTGATGCTACAGCTCGTCCTTCATTTATTCTTTCAATCTCATTTCCTTCCTTTGCATATGCTTATATACATGTTCTCAATCCTAAATAAAAAGCTTTGCCTTCATTCAGCTTCTCTCTCTCTCTCTCTCTCTCTCTCTCTCTCTCTCTCTTCTCTCTCTCT
>NC_058131.1:54107117-54120481 GCF_016433145.1 Gracilinanus agilis
TCTCTCTCTCTCTCTCTCTCTCTCTCTCTTTCTCTCTCTCTCTCTCTCTCTCTCTCTCTCTCTCTCTCTCTCTCTCTCTCTCTCTCTCTTTCTCCCCTTCACTGAAAAATTTCCTCAAAAAGTTGCCTCTATCTGATGCCCCTGATTCCTCACTCTCCACTTTCTCTGTAAACCTTTGGATCTCCTCTTCTGTCCTTATCACTATACTGAAACTTCTCTCATGAGTTGCTATTGAGGCAGCCAGATGTCACAATAGATGAACAGCTGAGCTTGGAGCCAGGAAAACCTAACTTCAAATTTGACCTCAGATACTCACTAGCTGTGTGACCCTGGGTAAGGCACTTAACTTCTGTCTACCTTAGTTTCCTCGACTGTAAAATGAGAATTATAATAGCACCCACCTCTCAGATTTCTTTTGAGGATCAAATGAAAAAAAAATTTGTAAAGTAGTTAGTACAATGCCTGGCACATAAATGTTTCCTTCTCTTGCTCCTGTTATCTTCTTTATGGCCAAATATAATGATCTTTATCCCCCTTGACCAATTTAAAACATCTAACACTCTTAATCACTCCATTCTCTGGCTGTCTCTCATGCCCAGAATGCTCCTCCTCTTCCATTTTGACTACTGACTTCCCTGGCTTCCTTTAAGTCCCACCTAAAACTCCACCTCCTACAGGAAGCCTTCCTCAATCACTCTTAATTCCAATGCCTTTCCTCTGTTAATTATTTCCAATTTATCCTAATATATACAGCATGGCTTGTATATGTATTCACATGTCATCTTCCCTATTAGATTATAAACTCCATGATGGCAAGGACTGTTTTTCCCCTCTTTTTTTTTACACCCAGTACTTAGCACAGAGCCTGGTACATTGTAGGCACTTAATAAATGTTTATTAAGTACTCTGCTCCCTTGGCTTCGGAGATATCACAGTTCTTGATTCCTCTCTTGAATCACTCCTTCCTTGATTCCTTCACTGACTTGTCATCTACTTCTTGGCCCCTTAATGTGGTCTTTCTTTGGTCCTCTTCTCTTTCTCTTGACCAGATCAACCTTTTCTCCCAGTCAATTGCTACCAATCTGCAAATAATTCCTGAATCTCTCCCTCCATCCCTGACTTTTCTTCTGAGCTCTCAACCTTCATCTACAGGGTGAGTGTGATCTGTAAGGCAATATGGCCTCATGGAAATGGTTTTGGATTTGAAGCCAGAGAACTGGATTTGAACCCTGGTTCTATCATTTATTTCCTATGTGACTTTGGCAAGTCACTTCTCCAGGCTCAGTTTTCTCATCTGCAAAATGCAGGGACAGGACTAAATGATTTCCAAGGCCTGTACCAACTCTGCTGTTGTCGCTCAGTTGTTTTCAGCTATGTGCACCCTCTGTAGCCCCATTTGGGATTTTCTTGGCAAAGATACTGGAGTAGTTTGCCATTTCTTTCTCCAATTCATTTGACAGATGAGGAAACTGAGGCAAATGGGATTAAGTGACTTGACTGGAGTCATCTAGTTAATTAGCATCTGAGGCCAACCCGGTTTTTTATCATGTAATTATTTATGTTTGTGTTTGTTTGTTTGTTTTAAAAAACCCTTACCTTCTATCTTAGAATAACTGTGTGTTGGTTCCAAGGCAGAAGAGCCGTAAGGGCTAGGCAATGGGAGTTAAGTGACTTATCCAGGGTCACACAGCTAAGAAGCATCTGAGGCTAGATTTGAACTCTGTCCTAACTCTGAGGACAGATTTGAACTCTGTCCTAACTGAGGCCTGGTGCTATTGAGCCACCTACCTACCCCTTCTACATTATTTTTGATTCTCATTTCTTCTCCCTCATTTCCTACATGCAATCGATTACCAAACCTTGTTGATTAACCATCAGAATTTCTCTTGAATTTCTTTCTTTCCTCATTGTTCCCACTCTAGTGATGCCCTTTCACTTGGACTAATGTGATAGACTAGTAGGTCTTCCCTTCCCTATTCTCTTTTCCTTCCAATCTCATTCATCTCCAGGCTGTACTCTGGATTTTTTATACCATGTCCCAGAAATCTATTCATCTTAGAAGCTCAATCCATCCTGGAATTCATACATTGGAAGTATCCTCCATCCTTGCTGCCTCTCCCTCCAATTGGACAGCTCCTCCTAGAACCTTCCCTTATTATTATTATTTTTATTTAAAAATAAATTTATTCTCTCCAGTTGTGTTTATAGAATGTTTATAGAATTGAACAAAAAATTGGTGGTAGTGGGTGACACTTCTTATTTTTTTAATTGAAATCTTTTAATTAATTAATTAATTCAGAATATTTTTCCATGGTTACATGATTCATGCTCTTTCCCTCCCCTCCACCCCCTCATCCCCACAACCCCTCCCCCATAGCCAATATGTTTTCCCTGGGTTTTACATGTATCATTGATCAAGACCTATTTCCATATTATTGATAATTGCACTAGGGTGATCGTTTAGAGTCTACATCCCAAATCATATCCCCATCAAACCATGTGATCAAGCAGTTGTTTTTCTTCTGTGTTTCTATTCCCACAATTCTTCCTCTGGATGTAGATGGTGTTCTTTCTTATAATTCTCTCAGAATTGTCCTGGACATTGCATTGCTGCTAGTAGAGAAGTCCATTACATTTGATTGTACCAACAGTGTATCAGTCTCTGTTCTCCTAGATCTGCTCCTTTTACTCTGTATCACTTCCTGGAAGTTGTTCCAGTTCACATGGAATTCCTCCAGTTCTTCATTCCTTTGAGCACAGTAGTATTCCATCGCCAGCAGATACCACAATTTATTCAGCCATTTCCCAATCGAAGGGCATCCCCTCATTTTCCAATTTTTTGCCACCACAAAGAGCGCAGCAATAAATAATTTTGTATAAGTCTTTTTCTTTATGATCTCTTTGGGGTATAAACCCAGCAGTGGTATGGCTGGATTGAAGGGCAAACAGTCTTTTAAAGCCCTTTGGGCATAGTAGAACCTTCCTTTAAAGGGGCAGAAGGGTGGCCCAGGCCTACTATGTCTTCATTTCTTTCCAGGCTGCATTCCACACTTTCTCAACTATGCCCCAACAATGGGTACCTCTGGGTACTGTTGTATCTCCCCTAAAACCCCAAGGCTTTCAGTGTCCTTTTATGTGTTGTCTTCCCCTAATAGATGTAAGTTCCTTGAGAGAAAGGACTGTTTTTCTGCTTGTATTTGCGGGTGGGCTGAAAATTTGTTCTTCAAACAATGGCTAGACTGAGTTTTTTTTCCTCAGTAAATCTGAACATTTCCCAACTCTACTAAAAAAAATCTTCTGTGGTTTCCTATACCTCACAAGCAAAGTTCAAACTCAGCTCAAATCCCACATTCTTCAAGAAGTTTTTCCTCATCTACCCCTTTATTAATAATGCTCCTTTTCCCACTCCCATATCCCTAGTGCTAGTGATTTCTCATTGGGATTACCTCTCTTTTTCTTGTTTAGTTACTTTCCAATAATGTCTGACTCTTCATGGCAAAGATACTGAAGTGAAGGTTTGCCATTTCCTTCTCCAGCACATTTGGAAGGTGAGGAAACTGAAGCAAATGGGAGTAAGTGACTTGCCCAGGATCACTCAGCTAATGAATGCTGAAGCTGGATTTAAACTAGGGAAAACATGTCTTCCTGGCCTCAGGCCCATCATTCCACTGTGCCACATACAATGGAGAGGAATTGCTATCTGAAGCAGCAATGTCCCTTGGGGAAGAGAGAGGAGGTTGTGTGTACCAGACAAATTAAAATGCTATCACCTTGACTACCCTCTCCCCTCAAATCCCTGCCAGAGATAGCTCAGGACCCGAATCCAAGAGCCTTGGGAACAGTAGTCTCCCCCAGATCACCAGACCCGCTTCTAGACAAGTCCTCACAACCATCATTGAGGGGAGAAATCTTTGTGGAAAGGGGCCGAGTTTTTCTCATCACCACCAGCAACCAACTGTTGCCAACAGTCAGAGCCTTGGAAGTGATACTCCTTTACAGACCACAGTTCCTGCTTCCAAGCCCAACCCTCAAAGCCATCAGGCAGACCTTGGGGAGGGAACTCCTATAAAAAAGGGACTAGTCACCCTTACCAAACAATAAGCCACATACGGACTTAAATCCTGTTGGAGACATCCCAGGATGCTGAAGCCAAGAGTCTTGGGAACAGCAGTGCTTACAGCCCAAAGCCTTCAAATAGTATAGTGGGAATTAATCCCTATGGAGATGCAGCCTGGCAACTGGTCCTCTAAGCATTATAGCTACATCTATTAAAGATCCAGAAAAACAAGTTCTAGCTACCAAAATCCTTGGCACTGTCAAATGGTTCAACATCAGAAACTGATATGTTTTTATCAGTAGAAGTAACTTGAAAGAAGATGCATTGCCATCCACTTGAAGAGAGAGAACTGATGGAGTCTGAAAGCAGATCGTTGTATACTTTTAAAA
Organism: Gracilinanus agilis; assembly: GCF_016433145.1. Lineage (NCBI taxonomy): Eukaryota > Metazoa > Chordata > Mammalia > Didelphimorphia > Didelphidae > Gracilinanus > Gracilinanus agilis. The sequence goes on from NC_058131.1 coordinate 54,111,564, forward strand.
CTTTACAATTATTTTATTTATTTATTTGTTTGTTTGATTATACATGCATAATCTATATCAAATTGTTTGCCTTCTCAAGGAGGGGGGAGAGGAGAGAGGGAGAGAATCTGAAATTCAAAATATAAAATTAATGTTTAAAATGTTACTTATATGTAATTGAGAAAAATAAAAATTAAATGAAAAAGAAAAATAGAAAATCAGGCATGGAGCCTGGAGAGCAATTACTTTTCTTAATAAAGATGTTGATTTTGAAAAAAATAAAGAGGAGGCATCTGCTTTGTCACTATACCTAAGGACCACAGGACCATTCTTTCTAATTCACAGCTATAATCTTCCATATGCATTGTTTTCCCCATTAAGAATGTGAGCGATAGCTGGGTGACTCAGTGGATTGAAAGCCAGGTCTAGAGAAGGGGGTCCTAGGTTCAAATCTGGCCTCAGACACTTCCTAGTTGGGTGATTCTGGGCAAGTCCCCATTGTCCAACCCTTACTGATCTTCTGCCTTGAAACCAATACACAGTACTGATTCTAAGATAAGGGTTAAAAAAAAAAAAAGAATGTGAGATCCTCAGGCACAGGAATTTTCTGACTGTTCTATTTGTATGTCCAGCCTTAGTGTAATACTTTACACATTGAAAATGCTTAATAAAATCTTTATAAATTCATTCATTGCATGTACATAGTAGTTTGTATTCTGTCCCTTCCACTACAATGTGAGGTCCTTGAGTGCAGATATAATGATTTGGTTATCTTTAAAACTTCATTGCTTGGCACAGTGTCTGGCACATTTTACATACTTAATAAATGCTAGTTGACTACCTGGAGTCTTCATGAATCTTGGGAGATCTTCAACTTGCCCCTCCCTTTTTTCTCCTTTTTTTTTTTAGACATGATAAAACTCAACTTGTTGAGGTTAAAAAATGGAACACTCATCTAACAAACAACCTAAAAGACTACTTGATTAAGTCTGTTGGACTGGGGCACTAGCTCCTCTCTGTTATGGAGGTTTGTTCATTGTTGGGGAAGGCTGCCTGTACTAAGAAAGGGCTCTATTTTTCTACACTTAACAATCTCTCATTCTGACATTGTAGGGAATATGCTAGTCATGGTATACTCTATGGTCCTGCCAAAAGGGGAGAATAGTAAAGGTACCCAGTGTTCAATATGAATCAGGTATGGGACAGGTAGTTTATCTCTACACAGAAATGAATGTTAAACACGAAAGGAAGAATTTTAGTGGGTGTTAACAAAATGAGCAGGATTAACAGGTTTCAGTCATTTCACTTATGACTACAGTTACAATCAGCTAGGACACTAACATGGAAGCCTTATTAAAAGGTGAAGGAAATTAAGCATTCTGTATTCATCTTTGGTTCTGCTCTATCACTCAGCTACAAACCATAACCTTCTCTACCTTTGGTTTCAGTTGCCTCCACCACTGGGTGCTCCCATATCTGTCTCTGATCCACTGGTGAGCCAATGATCATGCCACTAATTCACTCAAAAGCCTCCAGACCTTTCGAAGTTATAAGAGCAAGAGCTCAGGAGAGGACATACTCAGTGGAAATGATTGACAGAGGCCTCAGGCACAAGATGGTCTAGTTGAGGTTACATACCATACTGAGGTGAGAGAAGGGTCCAGTACATTCCCATAAGTTTTTTTCTCGTGGGAAACAGGTAGAGCTTCAAAGTACTTGCCACATAAGAAGTAGCCAAGGGGTCAAGTCAGAAAATGCCTCTTTTTTTTAACAAATGCAGCTCTTCATCCCACTGATAAAGCCAGGAGAGAACCTAGGGACCACTCAAGGTTCAAATGCCAAGTCCTTTCGCTGTTGGGCTAATACATAGCTAAAAGAAGCTTGGAAATTTATCATTTCCCAAAGGCCCAAGCAATGGGTCACCCTGTCCTTGTAGTCTCTAAAAGTTTCCAGGGGAGCTCTAGACAAATGTTCCCTAGCATGGCCCCTTGGCTACTTGGCATCATTGGCTTCTACAAATGTTACTGGTAATGGTCCAATGGAAGAAGCCAAAGGATTGAAATCTGGCTCATTGATGAAATGTTGAATCCTTCCATAGGTCACTTCTGGTGGCATTTGATTTCATTTGGTCTGGGAAGGGGGTGGATTTAGAAAATGCATCACTCCTCCCATGATCTCTGGACCATTAGATAAACTGACAATAGCACAATGAAACTAAGGGCTGCCAAAAGGTAAACACTAGGGGAAAGAATATCTTGTCCTAATTTATCTCTGTGTTTAAGTAAGGGCTAGCAAACTTCACATTAATCCTTGTATGTCTCCAAATCCCTGAATTTCTTCAAAGGTAGACTTAAAGAGCACTAGAAAAGATGACAAAGAAACTCAAGGTCCAAGTCCAGCTGTGCTATTAACTGCTTCCCCACACCCCCATCCCAGAATTGTGTGAGAATCAAATGAGATAATATTTATAAAGTGCTTAATGTAGTACTTGACCTATAAATGCTGTTCCATTGCTCAGTCATGTCAAGCTCTTCATGACCCCATTTTGAGTTTTCTTGGCAAAGACATTGGAGTGATTTGCCATTTCCTTCTCCAGCTCATTTTATAAATGAGGAAACTGAGCAAATAGGGCAAAGTGACTTGCCCAGGGTCACACTGCTAGTAAGTATCTAGGCTAGATTTGGCCTCAAAAAAAAAAAATTAGTCTTCCTGACTCTGAGCTTAGCATTCTATCCACTGTACCATCTAGTTGATCCCATATGAATGCTAGTCATGATGATGATGATGACAATGACAATGACAATGACAATGACTACTCCTTTTGCAAGTTAATTTCTCTCTTAGGGCATCTGTTTCTTCCTCTACAAGATGAATGGATTGGATCAGATGAGTTCTAAGGTCCCTTCTAGCTCAGGTCATCCATGATTCTAAGAAGTAGACTTCAGATCTTACCTCACAGGACCATAGAATTATAGCTGGAAAGGACCTTAGAAAATCATCTGGTTCGACTCATTTTTATTTTGTAGATGAGGGAAATGAGGTTCATAAAGTTTCATTGATTGCTCAAGTTCACCCAAGTAGTAAGTAGCAAGAACCCAGATCTTTAGGCCTCTTTCCTACAGTACTAGAACTCATGCCTATAGCTCTATAGTCTTGTTTCCAGAATCTGAGGGGCATTAGAAAAATGTATGAGTAGCTTAATGGAATGAGAGCCAGGCCTAGAGATGGGAGGTCCTAGGTTCAAATCTGGCCTTAGACACTTCCCAGCTGTGTGACCCTAGGCAAGTCACTTAAACCCCATTGCCTAGATCTTACTGCTTTTCTACCTTGGAACCAATACACAGTATTGATTCTGAGATGGAAGGTAAGGGTATAAAAGAAAAAAAGAAAAATGTATGAGAATAAGCTCACATGTCAAAAATTTATGCTAATTTCTGACATTTGTCCCCTTTCACATCCATTTCCTCTACTGTATTCTCACAGTGGTTACCCTAGTTCAGGTGCTCATTGCTTCTTGCCCAAAGTAGCTTAATTGGTCTTCCAGCCCCCAAGATACTAATTGTCCAATCCATTCTCCACATGGATGCCCAAATCAGCTTCCTAACATACTGTTACAATCATATCATTCCTCTCATTGTGAAATAAGGGATAAACTCCTGATCCCAGAATCCAACCTGCCTGGCTGCAACCTACCTGTTGAGTCTTGTGTCATACTATAGTCTATCACACACAGTAAGTGCTTCAAGAATTAGTGAATGGAATTAATATAAGGTGGTTAATAATAGTAAAAGTTGGCAGTCTCAAAATGGTGCCATGGCTATCTCTGTGTAGAGTTAGAGCCCAAACTGAAAGTCTGAATAACATCAGAAGATGAGATTTAGAACATCAGAACAAGTCATGTAACTCCTTTATTTGAAACTAGTGAAAAACAGTTATTTTCCACAGTGTTAATCCCAGGTATCAGTCAAAGGTGACACATCTCTGTCAGGCTATTTCCTGATCTATGAAATGAGGATAGGGTTATTTACATAGTGGGTTGAGGCAGCTAAGTGATATAATGAATAGAACACGGTCTGGAGTCAGAAAGACCTTGGTTCAGATCTTGCTTTAAACACTTACTTTGTGACCCTAGGCAAATCACTTAATCTCTGTCTACCTCAGTTTCCTAATCTGTACAATGAGGTTAATAACAGCAATTAACTCATAGGGTTGTTCTGTGGTAGATCCAGAACCAAAGAGGCCCAAAGTCAAATCTATTTCATCCAAATCAGACATTAAGTAGCTGTGTGAACTTAGGCAGGCAGTTAATCTCTGTCTGCCTCAATTTACTCAACTGAAAAATGAGGATAATAATAGTGTTTACCTCCCAGGAATGTTATGAAGATCAAATGAGATAATATTTCTTAGGCTTTTATCACATTGCTTGGCACATGATTGGTTGTAGAATAAAGTTTTTTTGGTGAGGCTCAAATAAGGATAAAACATATGGAACAGTGTTTTGAAAACTTTAAAGAGCTATATAATTTTCTAGTTATCATCATCATATTTATCATCATCATCACCACCATCATCATCTATTATTACCATAATCATCACCATCATCAGTATCATTCATCACCAGCATCATTATCTTCATCATCATCACCATCACCAACACTATAATCACCATCACCACAATCATTATCTATCATCACTATCATCATCATCATCATCTTTACATCCATTACCATCACCAACACTACAATCACCATCACCACAATCATTATCTATCTATCTATCATCATCATAAACATCATCATCATCATCATCTTTATCATCAGCACCATCACCAACACTACAATCACCATCACCATATTCATCATCTATCATCACCATCACCATCACCATCATCATCATCACCAACACTACAATCACCATCACTACAATCATCATCTATCATCACCATCATCATCATCATCATCATCATCTTTATCATCAGCACCATCACCAACAGTACAATCACCATCACCACAATCATCATCTATCATCACCATCACCATCACCATCATCATCATCATCATCACCAACACTACAATCACCATCACCACAATCATCATCTATCATCACCATCACTATCGACTTCATCTTTATCACCATCACTATCACCACATGGCCGTGACCATCATTATCTTTATCACCATCACCATCACCCACACTACAATCACCATTACTATCATCATCATCTTTATCACCATCACCATTGCCAATACCAACATCATCATCATCACCACCACCATCATGGGTAAGAGGGGTGATAGCAGCAACAATAATCATAGGCCCATAAGGTTCCAGGACATGCAAGTATAAGTAAATGAAGATTTGAATGAAGTTAGTAATTCACTAGTCTCTGGCTTTCTCCTCTGATTCCTTTGTTTTTCATTTTATCTTTCCTTCTGAATAGGATTTCATTATGCAGATGTAATTCACCTCCTGACTGAGATTTGCTCTTCTTTTTTTTCCAGGCTGAAAACTCCAGACAACTTTCTCTATGAGGCCCCAATACTGGGGATCTTTATCTCCCCTCTTCCCTCATTGGAATGGAAGCTCCTAGAGGGGAGTTTGTATTTATATATTCTTAGTGCTTAACATAGTACCTAGAACATAGTAATCTTAAATAAATCTTGTTGATTTGACTAGACTTGATTTGACTCCGTGCTGTCCTGGACAAGGTATAGAAGCTATTGATGTGATTTTATTGGGAAGAACCTTCTACTCTAAAAAAATATGAGCTCCCCAACTTTTGAGAAGATAGCCACAAGAGACACATTCTGTTGTAGGAGATAAAATATAAAATGCAAAGGCCTGTGGAAGAGATATCCCATTTACACAAAGGTATACATGATCTAATTCTTTTCACAGACAATGTTGAATCAGGGGGAGCAAGGATTATGTAGGAGGGCCTACATAGCACACAAAGGGTAAGAATATGCCACAGAAAGCACACTGAAAAGTTAGGTCAGTAGAAGCACATAAGTCTTTTGTTTCCCAAGCATTCCTCACTTTACCCTGATGATAGGAAGTCCCGATTTATGTTGTTAGGGAAGCTCCAGCATATTCCCTCTCTGGGATTCCTCAGATCAAGTTGTAAATTTGCACAAAGAACCACTCAAGGGGATAACTCAAGGTTTTTGCCTAAAAAAATATTCATTTCGTGAGTCATTCCAATCTGTATTGTCCAATGAATTATAAGCAAGTACGACATTGGGTAGGAGCTTTTGGGGTCCTCAATATGGAATGAAAAAAATACTTGTTAAGACCAGGTACAGATAATTAATAAAAACAAAAACAGCCTAATCTATAGTACTTAAAGACTTAACAGTATACTTATCTTCTGTTCTACAACTACTTCTAGATACGACTACTAGATTATGAAAACTTCTAGGTAACAGCTACTACAACTCTTCTAGATAGCACAGATTTCATCAGCTAGCATAGATATGGAGGTCTTAAATACTTAATATGAAGAAGAGTAGCTATCACAGATATCTATGGTTGCTGGACAAATTATTTACATGACTATTCTTTAAAAATAATAATAAACACTTGTTGGATTGAATTAGATTGAATTAGCTAAGATGTAAATGAATGATCTTTTTTTCCCTTCTACCAGGAAATGTAAATAGATTCAGTGCTTAATTGGAGTCAGCTCCAATCTCATTCAGTGTGAGTGCTTACATTTCAGAAATTGTCAAATGCCATAAATTGGGGTAGATTTATTATCTTGATAAATGTCTATGTTTAGGGAAGTGGTGGAAAAAATGTTTCTAATGTAGATTAAACTTAAAAGCATGGCCTTCTTTTCTGAGAACTGTTTATTTACCAGGACACTTCTGGATAGATTCTATTTCAAGTTTTTTACAAAATTGTTTATATATACAACAACTTGCACAATCTTGAATTTTTGTTCATCCTTCATTTTTTGAAGAAGACCAATGACATCATGGGGTAATGCATTGACTTGCATGTGAATTGGATTTAAGTGAGGCAGAGTTATACAATGTCACCAGCCTCACTTTCTCTTCCAGAGTTATCCAAGTTCAGTGGCAAGACAAAAGTCATGATAACTGTCTATGGCTCAGGACACAGTGGATGACTTTGGCATCTTTGATGTCTTCACAGCACCTGCTCAAGCCACCTTCGTGGCTGTTAGAACAATTGCTCATTCCACCTGGAAAAGTATTCACATGCTTGGAGCAGACATTCCACCCTAATTCAGCTACTTGTTTGAGACTTGTTGGTTACCCTTCACCTGGTTTAGCCTGTCTGCCAAGATGGTTTAACTGAGGTGTGGCCACAGCTTCTTAGAGCCCCAAGTGAGAGTTGGGTGCCAAAGGTGAATGAGCAGCCCTGAGAAGGGCTCAACAAGCCCTTACCCCAGGGATGCCAGTCTCTCAGAATGCTCCATATACACACACACACCCCAGGCTTGAGTAGTATGTGTTGGTGACCCTTTGTGTGAGGTGGTAGGCATGTAGGTCATTTTATGGTGGTGGTTCCCGGTTCATTTACATTCCCTCTTGTTCTTAGAAATCAAGAATTAATATTGAGGGGCAGCTGGGTAGCTCAGTGGATTGAGAGCCAGGCCTATAATTGGGAGGTCCTAGGTTCAAATCTCACCTCAGACACTTCCCAGCTGTGTGACCCTGGGCAAGTCACTTGACCCCCATCGCCCACCCTTACCACTCTTCCACCTAGGAGCCAATACACAGAAGTTAAGGGTTTAAAAAAGAAAAAGAATTAATATTGAGTTTAAGATAGTTTAATTTAGGCAGGCTGACCACAGGATCATACATTTAAAGCAGGAAAAGAGTTTGGGAGTCATCCAAACCGTTTCATTTAAAAAAAAAAAAAATCCAACAAAAAACCCTGAGATCCATAAAGGGTGTACCCAAAGGCACTCAAGGAATTTGGATAAGAATCCATCACCTTCTAGTGTGGGTCTATTTCAGTACATCTTATGGTTCTTCCCATGATTCCCTGACACCACCATTGCCACAAATTGGCCAATAAATATGCAAAGAGAGAGCTCGTCCATGTATACCTCTCTCTTCTAAGAAATTTATGGGTAGAGGATGCTGGAACAGAAGTGGTCTTACAATATGTACTGAAATTGTTGTGCATGGATTTTTAAAATTAATTTTTTAAAATCTATTTTAAGTCCATTTTAAAATTAATTTTTAATTTTAAATATTTTAATATTTATTTTAAAATTTTAATGATTTTTATAAAATTCATAACATTATATATAATATAATGTATATAATTTTAATATTTTAAAATTTTAAATTTTTTAAATTTTATTTAAAAAAAATAAATTAAGCCTATTTGAAAGTAGATTTGCTTAAGAACAAGATGGACAAAAATAAAATGTTGGCTCCCAGACATTATTTTGTGGGATGTTGCCACTGATTCTGAAAAACGACTTTTCTGAGAAAATTCTTATAGTTTATCCGCTATTGCTCTGGCCTTCAGGAAAGATGGCCAAGCTGTAAAAACCGGCACCTCCGCTGGTTTACTACACGGTCGTCTAAAACGATAACAGCCTCAATCGTTTGCCTAGGAAGTCGGCACCGCCGCGAAAGCTGGAATAAGGAAGTTCTTTAATAACAAGAGCTAGCGTTCAGTACCGAGAGTCGGGCTTTATTGAAGCGCACTTCCATCTCCCCTCGTCTAGTTTCAGGCGTTTGGTGAATTGGGGCGCATCTGCGCGCGTCACGTAGAAGCTGGTCTGGGAAGCTGATGCAATGCTCCGGGGTTCATTGCAGCATGTAGGATCGCTTAACGGGGATGAGGATGTGGTTAGAAATTCGATTCTCCTTTAGAGGTCTGACCTCTAGTGGTCGACGGTGGTCTTGCCTTTCCTCTCGCGATTCTTGCATCAGCCAACTTTGAGAGAAAGA